>NC_090327.1:84366463-84533963 GCF_035084215.1 Heptranchias perlo | reverse complement strand
ATGTTTGCTCCAAATTATCTGCAGTTTTTCTGTTTCAGGAATCCTGGGGAAATACATAGAAGTACAACACAGAAACAGGCCATTTGGCTCAACCAGTCCATCTCGAAGTTTAACCTCCACGCGAGCAAATACTCCTAATCACACTTATCCACCCTGGTCCCATATCTCTTTATCCTGTTTTCCTTCACCCACCTATCGAATCTTAAATGCTGACACAGTTTCTGCCAAAACTACTAACTCTGGAAGTGAATTCCACATCCTCACAACTCTCGATTAAGCAAGTTTCTTTTGCTCGCTCTTCTAAATCTCTTACATTTAATATTGTATATATGGCCTTGTTCTAGATCCCTCAACTACTAGAAATAGTCTGCTTCTATCTACCTTCTTCCATCCTTTCAGTTAAATTCTGTGGTTACTTCTGTTCACGGTGTATAGAAGGAGGGGTGTCAAAATTTGCAGAGGATACAAAAATAGGAGGAATGGTTTATTCTTGAGCAGACCAAAGGCATATGGATATTAATAAGATGGGGGAATGGGCTAAAAAGTGGCTGATGTCAGTAAAAGAATAACAGCAGTAATTGTACTCAGTATTGTGGAAGAGCAGAGGGATTTGGGGGTACAGGTTCACAGGACGTTACATGGGGTACGGTAGCCTTATGGTTATAGTACTGGACTAACAATCCAGAGGTTGTAAGTCAAATTCCACCATGGCAATTTGAGAAATTGAATTCATTAAAATCTGGTAATTTGTGGTCTAGCAACAGATAAAATAACCATGAAAGCTGCCGGATTGCCATTAAAAACTCAACTCATTTGCTAATGTCCTTCAGGGAAGGGAACCTGCCACCCTTACCCAGTCTGGCCTCCATGTTATTCCAGTCCCACACTACATAGTTGACTCTTAATGACCTCAGGACAACTAGGGGTGGGCGATAAATGTGGCCTTGCCAGCATTGCCCACATCCCAATAGTAAATATTTTTTTAAAAAGGTAGTACATCCGGTTGATAAGGCTGTAAAACAAAAAGCTAATGGAATTCTAGGTTTTATCTTGAGGTTTAGAACATGAAAGCCAAGAGGTAATTATTAGCATATTTAAAACCTAAATAATTGGACTACTGTGTTCAATATTGGGCTCCACACTACAGGAAGGATATTGAAGCTTTAGAGGATACAGCACAGATTCAGTAGGGTGCTGCCTGGCGTGAGGAAAATGTGAAGAAACACTTGGGAAAAACTGGAGCTTTTTTCATTGGAACAATGCAGATTATGGGGCTAAATGATAGAAGTGAAATTATGAAAGGATGGACAAGGTAGACAGAAGCAGGTTGTTTCCAGTAATTAAGGTGTTGAGTGAGGAGCCATAGATACAAGATTAAATGTAAGAGATTTAGAACAAAGTGCAGAAGAAATTTCTTCAGAGTTGTGAGGCTGTGGCATTCACTTCTAGCTAGGGTTAGTAGTTAAGGTAGAAAATGTCAACATTCAAGATTAGAGAGGGTAGGTGGATGAAGGAAAAGGGATTGAAGGAATATGGGAACAGTTTGGGTAAATGTGATTAGAATTATTTGCTCACATGAGTGTAAATGCAGACACAAACTGGTTGGACCAAATGTTTCTGTTTTGTAACTTCTATGTACCTGTATCCAGGGAGGGAGGCTATGATGCTGGTTGTGGTCTGCAGATCTGCATGCTTTGAAGTTCCATCTGGTGTTCGAAGTAGAGCTGCTGGTGTGTCTAGAGGCCTATGACAATTAGTAGCTTAATAGTGGGAAATCCTATTGAGTGGCCACCTAGATGCATGAGAGAAATTATGGCACCCAAATAAGGAGCATGTAGTAAATTTAATATATTATAGACAAGTTACTACTCAACGTTTGCTATCGACTTTTGATTTACCCTTCAAAATTTATATCAACTACAGGAAGACCTTTTCACTTTCCAGTGGACCATGGATTTTGCCCGTTGTTCCAGGAAGGAAAAAAAAATCAAATGCATATTAGACCACAAGTAATGCTCACTTGCACCATATTTACCACACCTTGACTCCTGGCTTGTGTAGGTACACTCTCATAAGAAATAGCAGCAGGAGTAGGCCATACGGCCCCTCAAGCATGCTACGCCATTCAATAAGATCATAGCTGATCTTCAACCTCAACTTGGACTAATCAAGGACAGTCAGCATGGATTTGTTAAGGGGCGGTCATGTCTGACTAACTTGATTGAATTTTTCGAGGAGATGACAAAGAGGATCGATGAGGGTAGCGCAATTGATGTAGTCTACATGGATTTTAGCAAGGCTTTTGACAAGGTCCCACATGGCAGATTGGTCAAAAAAGTAAAGGCCCATGGGATCCAAAGGAATGTGGCAAATTGGATCCAAAATTGGCTCAGTGGCAGGAAGCAAAGGGTAATAGTCGATGGGTGTTTTTGTGACTCGAAGGCTGTTTCCAGTGGGGTGCCGCAGGGCTCGGAACTAGGTCCTTTGCTTTTTGTGGTATACATTAACGGTTTGGACTTAAACATAGGGGCATGATTAAGAAATTTGCAGATGACACAAAGATAGGCCGTGTGGTTGATCGTGATGAGGAAAGCTGTAGATTGCAGGAAGATATCAATGGACTGGTCAGATGGGCAGAAAAGTGGCAAATGGAGTTCACTCTGGAGAAGTGTGAGGTAATACATTTGGGAGAGCAAACAAGGCAAGGGAATACACAATAAATGGGAGGATACTGAAAGGTGTAGATGAAGTGAGGGACCTTGGAGTGCATGTCCACAGATCCCTGAAGGTAGCAGGTTAGGTAGATAAGGTGGTTAAGAAGGCATATGGAATGCTTTCCTTTATTAGCCGAGGCATAGAATATAAAAGCAGGGATGTTATGCTGGAACTGTATAGAACACTAGTTAGGCCACAGCTTGAGTACTGTGTACAGTTCTGGTCACCACATTATAGGAAGGATGTAATTGCACCAGAGAAGTTGCAGAGGAGATTTACGAGGATGTTGCCAGGACTGGAGAATTTCAGCTATGATGACAGATTGGATAGGCTGGGGTTGTTTTCCTTGGAACAGAGGATGCTGAGAGGTGAGTTGATTGAGGTGTACAAAATTATGAGGGACCTAGATAGAGTGGATAAGAAGGACCTATTTCCTTTAGCGGAGGGGTCAATAACCAGGGGGCATCGATTTAAAGTGATTGGTAGAAGGATTAGAGTGGAAAAGAGGAAAAATTTTTCCACCCAGAGGGTGGTGGGGGTCTGGAACTCACTGCCTGAGAGGGTGGTAGAGGCAGAAATCGTCAACTCATTTTTAAAATACCTGGATGTGCACCTGAAGAGCTGTGACCTGCAGTGCTACAGACCAAATGCGGGAAAGTGGGATTAGGTTTTGGTCTCCTTACCTAAGGAAGGATATACTTTCCTTAGAGGCGGTGCAACGAAGGTTCACTAGATTGATTCCTGGGATGAGAGGGTTGTCCTAAGAGGAGGGATTGAGTAGAATAGGTCTATAACTCTCTGAAGTTTAGAAAAATGAGAGGTGATCTCATTGAAACATATAAGATTTTTGAGAGGGTGTCTCGTTTCTCAGCCGGTGCGGACACGATGGGCCGAATGGCCTCCTTCTGTGCCGTAAATTTTCTATGATTCCACTTTCCTGCCCGATCCCCATATCCCTTGATTCCCTTAGAGTCCAAAAATCTATTGATCTCAGCCTTGAATATACTCAACGACAGCTCCCTGGGGTAGAGAATTCCAAAGATTTACAACCCTCTGAGTGAAGAAATTTCTCCTCATCTCGGACTTAAATGGCCGACCCCTTATCCTGAGACTATGCTCCCTAGTTCTAGACTCTCCAGCCAGAGATAACAGCCTTTCAGCCTCTACCCTGTCAAGCCCACTCAAAATCTTACATGTTTCAATGAGATCACCTCTCATTTTTCTAAACTTCAGAGAGTATAGAACCAGTCTACTCAATCCCTCCTCTTAGGACAACCCTCTCATCCCAGGAATCAATCTAGTGAACCTTCATTGCACCGCCTCTAAGGCAAATATATCCTTCCTTAGGTAAGGAGACCAAAACTGTACATCGTACTCCAGGCGTGGTCTCACCAAAGCCCTGTACAATTGCAGCAAGACCTCTCTACTCTTGTACTCCAACCCCCTTGCAATAAAGACTAACATACTATTTGCCTTCCTAATTGATTGCTGTACCTGCATGTTAACTTTCTGTGTTTCGTGTACAAGGACACCCAAATCCCTCTGAACACCAACATTCAGTAGTTTCTCACCATTTAAAAAATATTCTGTTTTTCTATTCTGCCTACCAAAGTGAATAACCTCACATTTCCCCACATTATACTCCAGCTGGCTCCTTCTTGCCCACTCACTTAACCTGTCTATATCCCTTTACAGACTCTTTGTGTCCTCCTCACAGCTTACACTCCCACCTAGCTTTGTATCATCAGCAAACTTGGATACATTACACTCTGTCCCCTCATCTAAGTCATTAATAAAGATTGCAAATAGCTGAGGCCCAAGCACTGATCCTTGCGGCACCCCACTAGTAACAGCCTGCCAACCTGAAAATGACCCATTTATTGCTACTCTCTGTTTTCTGTCCTTTAACCAATCCTCTATCCATGCTAATATATTGCCCCCAACCCCATGAGCCCCCTTATCTTGTGTAACAACCTCACGTGTGGCACCTTATCAAATGCCTTTTGAAAATCCAAATATACTACATCCACTGGTTCCCCTTTTTTGACCCTGCGCGTTACATCCTCAAAGAGCACTCTAATAGATTTGTCAAACACGATTTCCCTTTCATAAAAGCATGTTGATTCTGCCTAATCATATTACGATTCTCTAAGTGCCCTGTTACTACCTTAATAATAGATTCCAGCATTTTCCCGACGACTGATGTCAGGCAAACTCCCAGTGATCCTGCAGACAATGCATGACCTTGTCTATCTGGGTCTTCTAGTAAAGTTCCAGTTGAAAACATCCCATGACACCATGTACGCATCCAGTTTCAAGATGGTGCTGGGGCACGTCTTCTTGTCAGGGGTCACATTGCTAGATGTTCAGAAACATTTGTATGATAAAACCATACCCCTGGGAACCTGAGGCTGATATTTATACCCTCCACTACAAGGCTGTTTATTTCGGCAGTTCAATCTTCTGGTACTGTGGTTGCCCTCTTGGACTCCTGCAGAAACAAAATCCATCAACTTTATCTGTGGTGAATAGTTAGGGAAGTGACCTGGTTCAAACAGTTCCCTTACTTAATACACTTGTTATTGATATTCTCTATTCAGGTAATCGATAGTCATTTTGAAACTGTGCCATGTTGCTAGATGTACAACATCTTTCATTCCAAGTCAGATCTCTTGTGGATTTGCTATGGTGCAAAAAGTCATTCATTCCAGGTTTGTAAAGATGTCCTAAGATTGATGCAGAGCTTACAAAGTACCTGTGATGGCCATTACATTTTGAGCACAGAATATGATTCTACTTCAAAAGGAGTCTTTGCAGGGTTCATCCCCGTGGTAATCTAGAAGTTGAAGTGTTTTCAGGTGGGCATCTTCTCACAGTGAAGAACTTCTGAGCTGGATTATAGTTTCAGCACTGATCTTTCCAATATTGTCATGGAAGTTCACATTTTTTTCTCTGTTTCTTTCGGCCATTGTTTTCCTATGTCACTTTCACTGGTTGTTTCAAGCTCATGTAAACCATTCCCAAAGTCGAGCAATAGTATCACTCTCCGTTGTTACCTATAAGTGGTTATTAGTTGGTAACTTGCCTTCTAATTGAGGATAGACTTCCCATACGCTCAAGGACTTGACCATTCTCAAATGGGTTTGAAAGAACCGTATTCAAACAGTTATTGTCCTTTGAGCTAAAATAAATCCTTTGGAGCATCAAAGGGAAATTTCAACTAATTGCTTACAATGGCCTTATCTAATTTAGAGAAAATATCCTTACTTTATTTAGCGAAAATAATTTTAATGTAACTTTTTTTTAAGTTGCTAAAATAAAATGGCTGTGATTCTGATTTGTGATGACACTGTTTCTGAGATTGGGGTGAAGAAACTTTACTGATTTTTGGGATGGTGAAACATGACACTTCAATTAATCATGGCTCGCAGTAGCCGTTTTATTTGTTTATTTTGTTGTGAAGGGAAAAAAAGGTATCTGAGAGCTGCAAAAAGATGAGGTAACTTTTAACCTGATTTAGGGAACATTTTCCTGCAAATACTGCAGGATTAAGCCAACTTTAAGCCTTATTCTGCGATACTTCTTCAAGTGTCATTGCAAATTTTAAGTAGCTCATCATAGGTATAAAAAAAAGCTTCAGTCTCCATGAATTTGGCAGGAAATTGGTTGTGGTTTCACAGCATGAGTCTTGCAAGTCTCCAGTGGAATAAACTCAACCCGCTGCAGAGATAGTAGATGCATTGGTATTGATTTTCCAAAATTCCCTAGCTTCTGGAACGGTCCCATCAGATTGGGAAATAGCGAATGTAACTCCTGTACTCCAGAAAGGAGGGAGATAGAAAGCAGGAAACTACAGGCCAGTTAGTTCAACATCTATAATAGGGAAAATGCTAGAATCAGTTATTAAGGAGGTTACAGCAAGGCAGAGTCAACACGACTTTGTGAAAGGGAAATCGTGTTTGACTAATTTATTAGAGTTCTTTGAGGAAGTAACAAGCAACGTGGGTGAAGGGGATCCTGTGAATGTGGTGTACTTGGATTTCCAGAAGGCTTTTGACAAGGTGCCACATCAAAGGCTACTACACAAAATAAGAGCTCATGGTGTAGGGGGTAACGTTTTGGCATAGATAAAGGATTGGTTAGCTAACAGGAAACAGACAGAATGCATAAATGGGTCATTTTCAGGTTGGCAAGATGTAACAAGTGGAGTGCTGTAGGGATCAGTGCTGGGGCCTCAACTATTTACAATCTATATCAATGACTTGGATGAAGGGACCAAATGTATGGTTGCTAAATTTGCTGATGACACAAAGGTAGGAAGGAAAGTAATTTGTGAAGAGGACATAAGGAGTCTGCAAAGGAATTCAGAAAGGATAAGTGAGTGGGCAAAAAATTTGGCAGATGGAGAATAATGTGGGAAAATGTGAACTTGTCCACTTTGGCAGGAGGAATAGAAAAGCAGTATATTATTTAAATGGAGAGAGATTGCAGAACTCTGAGGTACAGAGGGATCTGGGTGTCCTAGTACATGAATCACAAAAAGTTAGTATGCAGGTACAGTAAGTGATTAGGAAGGCAAATGGAATGTTGTCATTTATTGCAAGGGGAATGGAATATAAAAGTAGAGATGTTTTGCTACAATTGTAGAGGACATTGGTGAGACCACATCTAGAATACTGTGTGCAGCTTTGGTCTCCTTATTTAAGAAAGGACATAATTGCTTTGGAGACGGTTCAGAGAAGGTTCACTCGACTGATTCCTGGGATGAGGGGGTTATCATATGAGGAAAGATTGGGACAAGTTGGGCCTGTATACACTGGAATTTAGAAGAATGAGAGTTGATCTTATTGAATCATATAATATCCCGAGGGGACTTGAAGAGGTAGATGCTGAGGGGATGTTTCCCCTTGTGGGAGAGACTAGAACTAGGGGCCACAGTTTAAAAATAAAAGGCCTCCCATTTAAGACGGAGATGAAGAGAATTGTTTTCTCTGAGGGTTGTGAGTCTGTGGAACTCCCTCAGAGAGCGGTGGAGGCAGAGACATTGAATATTTTTAAGGTTGAGTTAGATAGATTCCCGATTAACAAGGGAGTCAAAGGTTATAGTAGGTAGAAGGGAAAGTAGGGTTGAGGTTACAATCAGATCAGCCATGATCTAATCAAATGGCAGAGCAAGCTCCAGGGTCCGAATGGCCTACTCCTGCTCTTAATTCGTATGTTTGTAACAAGACATTCTGATTCTTCAGAGGGAGCCTGAGGGTTACTGTTTTCCCAAAGGAAAGTGACAAGATCTTTCTTTAAGAAGTTTCGAATACCTAGTTTTTTGTCCTCATTCTCATTCCCTCACTTTAATGATGTGCAAAGTTTGAAATATATACCACTAGCTGGTAAACATTGTAGGTTGTAAGGATCATAAGCTGGACTTTTTAGCCACTAGCAAACCCAGAAAACTATTCTAGTTTTGTGGTTGTGGCCAAAAACCAGAACTGGATATTTTCGAACATTTCTAATTGAAAAACATGTACATCCAGATGTCTGGTCTGCGGAAATCTATCAGTCCCTTTTTGTTATTCTTCATTTCAACAGGTGCAGCAATGTGCTTTCTTTGGGCCAGCATTTACATCAGTTACTGTGACTAACTTCCTCTTTAATTTGTTGGTACTCATGCACAAACAATTGAAGATTTTATTTTGAACAAGATGTATTGTAACATGTGACTAGCAGGGACTGGTGCATAATATAGTGTTGTTTAGTTGAACGTATTTCTGCTTCCAGGGACAACCCAGTTAATTTTCTACATACCCGTTATCTGGGAAATCAATTTTGTCTTTTAGTAAATTGTAACCTTTAGTTATGAAACGTGTACTCTAATTATACCCCTTTCTGAAGCATCATGAGCAGACTTTGACTAGACTATTAGTTTTAACTGTATATAATGGAAAACGGCATGACTATACATATCCTTTAAATATGTAAAAGTGGTAAATTTATTCTCTGGGTATAAAGCTTTAATAGACTAAAAGTTTGATGTTTTTGAACTTTCTCACTTTATGGTCTTCCCAAATAGTACAGTTTCTTCATGTGCCTCACGCCATGTGTTCAGTTGGAGAGCAGATTTGTCCTTCATGCTCCCATAATTCCCTCTCCCAAATACTGAAAAGGTTTTATTGGCGACTTGAAATATGGTGTTCTCAAGGTTTCAGTTTTGTTCAAAGTTGAAGAAACACTCGATTAATGCCCAAATCATTTTAAATCTGGCACAACACTGGCTTATTGTCCCATGCTTGGGAAAGTTATCAATCCATCAATTGTTTCAACTAAGTCTAATACATTACTACATCTTTTATGTTTGGGAGTAAGGAACTCTCCCTATCTGCATCAATATAGGTTGGAGAAGATCCACCTGGGTTTCCTATTCTCTTGTGGGAGTTTTTAGGTTGTTTTATACGTACCTTGAAGTTCAAGTTCAACTAGGAGAGACACTTCAGGAACACTTGCTGTGAATTTTCCCCACACAAAGAAGGCCTTATTTGTTGTTTTTCAGAAGAATGTTGTTATCCAGTTGCAGAGTAAATTTAATGTCTAAGCTAACATCTCGTGTGATATTGCTCACGATAAGTTAGGTGATATCCAGTTTATAAGGACATGAATGTTATATGTTGGGGAATTTGTTATCCTGCTAGGGTATAGTTATGTCATGAAGTTCACTTGTTAGGTAAACACAGTCTCAAAAGTTATTAGTTCAACTGTTTGGCAGGGAACTTTGAGATTGGCACCTGCATAGTAATGTGCTTGTTAGTTCTAGCCTACAACTCAGAAGGATGTAGAATTTTAAGGTTGGTAAGATAAAGGACATTGTAAAGCTGCTCACAGAAAGTTGGAGGACACAATGGGCTCGATTTTGAAACGAAAATGTGGGGGCGGGAGGGCGAAGAAAATCACATTTTCCAGGAGCTGGCAGAAATTTCGGCTCCGATACGCCTAAGAACACAGGACTGAGTCATCTGGGTGCATGCGCAGTTCCTGAACCCGGAAGTCTCGCCGGCAATTAAAACTGGTGGGACGATATTTAAAGCATCAATTCAACTAGTTAACCTAATTTAAAAATCCAAAAACACAATTAGGTATGAAGGCAAGCGATTTCAACGCTGCTTCAGCGTTTTCCCAGTGCTGTGTGAAACACGCCATGGTGAATGAGCTGTGTTTCAGCCGGCAGCCATTTGGACATTTAAATCCCTATTTGACAGATGGGGATAAAAGGTGAGTTATTGCAGCAGGGCACTCAGTTCTCTCAGACAAACTTTTAGCTGGGAGATCTTTGTGTTTAGACTGAAAATTCTTGGTTTACACTCAGAATTGTTCTGTTAACACTTATTTGCCCCCTCAACCTGACACCATCAGGATGGGGGGCACGATGGCTGCATTCACCAGTACATCCGAGGATGAGGAACAGCACCATCCTCGCCAGGCACGGCGTGCACTTCGGCCACTTGTAGCTCCACAACACAGTGCTGCGCCACAGGCATCGCACAAGATCACAGAGGGGAACAACAGAGGGACCGATGTCGCAGGAGGCACTACCCTTGTGAGAGGGTCTACAGACCAAGACTCAGCTTCCTGGACCTCTCTGAGGAGCAGTGCATACAGAGGCTGAGAGTAAGTCGCCAGGTGGTCGCAGACATCTGCAGCCTCCTTCATGCCGAGCTGCTCCCGGCTGGGCCGAGCGGCATCTCATTACCCGTCGCTGTCAAGGTCATCACTGCCCCCAACTTCTTCACCTCCGGATCATTCCAGGGTGCCACCGGTGACATTGCCGGGGTGTCTCAGTCGTCTGCACAAAAGTGCATAAAGGCAGGTCACCAACGGTTTGTTTTGTAGAGCCTCACAATACGTCAACTTCCCCATGGACGACCTCAGCCAGTCGGAGAGGGCAGTGGGATTCCACTCTCTGGCTGGCTTCCCACGTGTATAGGGTGCAATTGATTGCACGCATATAGCAATCTGAGCACCTCCACACGAGCCAGGACTGTTCATCAACAGAAAGGGGTATCACTCCAACGCTCAGTTCGTTTGTGACCACCGCAAAAGATTTCTTCACGTGTGCGCCAGATTCCCTGGCAGCTGGCACGATTCGTTCATTCTGAGAGAATCCAACATCCCGCCCCTCTTCCACGCACCGAACACCCTTAAGGGCTGGCTCCTCGGGGACAAGGGCTACCCCCTGCACACGTGGCTCATGACACCTCTGAGGAACTCCATCAGTGAGCAACAGCGTCAATACAATGACAGCCACATCGACACCTGGTCTATAATTGAACATGTGATAGGACTGCTGAAGATGTGATTTTGGTGCCTCGATCGTTCTGGGGAGCGCTTCAATACGCACCAGCGAGGGTGGGTCACATTGTGTCCTGCACAACATGGTGCAACAGAGAGGGGTATCGGTTGATGAGGCCTCATCCTCCATCCACATCTGCCATCCATATTGAGGAGGAGAAGGAGAAGGAGTCGGAGGAGGACAAACCGATGGGCAGAGCAGCGGCTCACCTGGCTGCTCGTGAGGCCAGGGAGTCGCTGATATGTGAACGGTTCTCGTAAGATCAGGAAGTGAGAAGAGTCCAGTCCTCTCTCCACCTAGAAAGAGCAGCACCAACACCAGGTCCCCTCCCCTCCCCCGCACAAAACAGTCCTGCAACTACACATACACCCACTATAAAATGACCCACTGGGTGGCATCAAGTGTCACCGTTCATGATGAAGCTCATGAAAGGGCGCTATCGCAAAAGCCAGCCAAGAATGGGCAAGACGTGGCAGTAGTGGCGAGAATGGTAACATTTAATGTGACTTTAACATAAACCAAATATAAATGAAAAACATGACCATCTGTCAGACACCCTTGTGCATACCCTTCATGATCACAAATCCTTAGGCTTCCTCTTCCTACTGCTTCTACGTGGTGCATCCCCTGTGGCTGCAGCAGAGGTAGTGGCAAGTTGCTCATGTTCACGGCTGGACTGCTTAGATGCTTTTGGCCTACGCCATCTGGGTTTTGGAGCCCAGGGGGCCACTCTGAAGACTGCTCCACCTGTGCAGGGGCAGACTCGGCCACCTAGAGAGGAGGCAGCATTGCGGGTACTGGTTGAGAGGGGGGCAACGTTGAGACGTGGGAGTGCTTTGAGTGGCGTCCCCACTTCCATGTCCCCTTTTGCTATCGTCCCTCTCCTGGATCAGGCCCACATCACTCCTACCGCCCTGCTGGAGAACAGTTTAGAGGACATATATGACGCCGTGGAAGCCCGGTTGTAAAGTTTCTGTCTGCCTGTCTAAGGCGGCAGAATGTTGTTCACTGTGAGTCCGAATGGCCATTGTCAGGGTCTGAATGGACTCATTTGTGAGCCGTGTTTGAAGCTCAACGGAGGCTAGCTTTCTCTCTGTCGCAGACATTCCCGCACTTACCTGCGACATTATCTCCGACATTTCAGCAGCTACGTGCGCCATTATCCCAGAGATTCCCTCACGTCCCTGTGTCGCCATTCCACTAATGCAGGAATTGGACTCCTCCATCCTCTGCGTTTCTGTGGAGTGTGCTTGGCACCTGTTCCAGAACCTTGCAAATATGCTGCTGTCCCTCGATCATCCTTTTAAAGGATGGCCCCAGGGTTCAGCATCTGCGTCCAGCTGAGCAGAGCCTGGAGAGGAATGCGCCCACAGACGCGGACTCTCCACAGCTGCCCCTGCCACCAGTGTCTGCTTGTGCTCACTTGTGTGTAGTGACTCACCAGATGCCAACCCAACTAACTGACCGCTAGCACCCACTGAGATGTGAGTATCTGCGCTGGTGGATGGCTCACTAAGATGTGACGGTGCACCCTCAGAGGCCGGGAGCTCCTCTGAGGAATCGTCCTCTGCCGTCACTGCGGTCGTTGAACGGCCTGTAAGAGAACAGAAAGCAATATTAAGCAGCATCACAGATGTGTCATGTTGTGATGAGCATAGTGAGGTGTTCAACATGCCAAGCATTGTTAACATCAATTCATATTGTGTGTGACGAATATTAAAGTTGTCACCAGATGTTTGTGGAGTGCCAGTCTCGGCATCGCCAACGGATAGGCACTCGAGGGTGCGGCTGATTTGCAGTGCCTCCTCCTCCGCCTCCGCCCCTGTGAGGACAACTATTTGTTGTGGCCCCCGTCCAGTCCTCGCCCCCTCCCGTGCATTTTGCGCTCTCTTATCCTGGAAGGGGGGAAAGTACAGACATGTGAGTGAGTGATGGTTAAGAGGTCAGCCGATGAATGTATTGCTTTGGGTGAGGCTGACCATGAAAGAGATGCATCAGAGGGCGAGTATCAGACGGACATCACATTGGATCAGGATTGGGGTGAGTGGTAGTGGTGGGGTCACAAATCGGGAGGTCAGGAAGTGAAGGGAAGTTGAGGATGGGCCTTTAATGGGTGTGAGGCGTGATGTGATGGAGTAGTGTTGGCAGTGCAGAATGAGTTGGGGCGTGGGAGGGGCGGTGATGTGGAACATGGAATGCAGGAGAATCACTTTTGCTGACCTAGTTTGGTCATTGAAACACTTCCTGCACTGGACCGAGTCAAGTTGCTCATAACGTGAGCAAATATGTTTGGGAAAGGGACACTGGGTTTCTAACGATTCAGTATGGGAAGTGGGAGCTGTTAAGGGGGCTAGGGAACTGAGCACTTGTGAAATGGTAGTGAGTGGTTGAGGATGAAAGTAGTGGGGATGTGGGAGAGTGGCACCATAGGGTTGGGGAATGAGTAGTGATGGGGCAACGAGTAGTCATGGGAGGTGAAGAGTTTTTGGGCAGTGATTATTTGGAGAATTGGCATAGTGAGTATTGGGGGCTGGTTGTGGATGATGAGAATTATAGTATGTGGATAAGGCAAATAACATTTGGGTGTAGTGAGTCGTTGAAGAAGCATTAGTATTTTCAGGGTAGGTAGTATGAGAGTCATGAGTAGTTGAGGTAATTGGGTGAGCAGTGTGGAATGTGAGCACTTGGGGGACAGCTGGTGCTTTGGAAGTGAATAGTTGGGAACTGGGCAATGGATTGGCGGGGGGAAGTTTGTATTGAGTACTGGAGAGTAAGGGGAGCAGAATATTTTTGCTCACAACTAGATACGTAGTTAGCACACCTAAGATTCATTAGTATTTACTTGTTCTAACTATCAACAAATTATTAAGAACTTCACAGTTTGATTGTGAAACTTTACATGAAATAAGCTGTTAAAATTCACACTCCATCTGGTTTTTAAATAACCTGGAGGGGGTGGGGGGGAAACAAAGGAGCTCAGAAATTCTGTTATATGGCATGAGGAAGGAGATACTTCAAGTTGTACATAGAATTTCATACTGGGAAGTTGTGCAAAAGTTCACACTACGGCATCCAGGGTTTTGGAGGTACAGAGTGATAGATGTGGGAAAATTTCAAGCTTATGATGGGCTGAGACCTTCAAGAATTGTACCTGAATTAAGGTAGTCAAAGGGATGTAAATGCAAACTGTCAATGTTTTGGGTACACAGTGCACATGTTAGGTATTTGCCGACAAGAGTCAGAGCACACCAGGCCTCTCTTTCTTCAGAGCCACTCCTATGAATGTCATGTTGATAATGGAAGTAACTCTGGCTGCTTCATACTGTAGGCAGGAATTCTGATGAGTTCCTGCCTAGAGTATGTAGCGCCCATTAGCAGCAAGACTCTGGTAGGGGCTGCACTGATGGGAGAGGGAAGTGGAAAAATTGATGACAATGAAAGGGATAAAGAAGGGGGAAATTTAGGGAAGTCGAGAGGGTAATGGATGACATTGAAGGGGGGAGGAAGTGGAGGACAATGAAGGGGAGAGGGGAATAGAGAGCAATGAGGAAGGGAATTGGATTGCAATAAAAGGGATGTGACAAATATGAAACAGTTCTGTCTTGGGCTGGTAAGTTGTCCTTTTAAATCAGGAAGAATATATGCGATCTTTAAAAATATTACTTGCTGCCTCAGCCTATTTTGTTACAGATATTACAAAGTTTACTCTCTCATTCTCCATGATAGCAGGCCTGACATAAAGTGTAAACAATTTTCAAATATATGTAGACTACGCGACTACTTCAGTTATGAATATGACAGAGTTATTTTTTGAATGAGGCTGACAGTTATGAATTTATAGCTACTCTGGGCTACAGGTTGAGAGCAGTGAAAAGGAGTGAATGGACCAAGTCCTCTGGGTTAAATTGAATAAAGGTAGAGGTAGATAGATTTTGGCTAGCTCCTACAGCCTGTAATGAGACAAAGAGAGGGAGCCACGTGCATAATAGTTGCTTGTAGCGATACAGAATAGATTTTATTTTCCTTTTGAGAAGATAAATGACAGGATTTCTACTGTAAATGGGTTATTTTGTTACACAATCGTTCATTGTACATTTAATCATAGAATCATAGAAAGGTTATAGCACGGAAGGAGGCCATTCGGCCCATTGAGTCCAGGCCAGCTCTATGCAAGAGCAATCCAGCAAAAGCAAATGCAAAATACTGCAGATGCTGGAAATTTAAAATAAAACCAGAAAATGCTGGAAATACTCAGCAGGTCATGCAGCATCTGTGGAGAGAGAAACAGGGTTAATGTTTCAGGTCGAAGACCTGAGTTCTGACGAAAGTCATCGACCTGAAATGTTAACTCTGATTCTCTCTCCACAGATGCTGCCTGATCTGCTGAGTATTTCTATCATTTTCTGTTTCTAACGCACAACAGAAGTCTAGCTAACTTTATATGACAGTGCAACCATTTCTGTTGCAGGACTTTAACTTTCTTTTCCCTATTTGTTGATGTCAATTAATGGCCATGTCCTGTGCACAGATCCTTCTTGTGAGAACATCACTCTAGTCTCTTGGTGCTGATCAGCTGCTAAAAGGATAAGAATCTGCCAGATGGCAACGACTGACTGATTCAGGCTAAAATTCAGATAAGTGAAAGGAAAAGAAGAAACAGGTTCTAGGCCTGAAAGAAATGTGAAACTGGGGGTGTGTGGTGTTCAGGGCACCGAGCTGCATTGTTTCTGCTTGGGAAAGAATGTCGAGGCTAGCAGGAAGATCACAGCAAATGAAATGATGTCTTGTTTAGTGCAACTAACCTCAAGACTGCGGAGGCAGTCTGTCTCTAATGGAATTAAGTTTGAGCTGTGTTCCATGTGTTCAGGGCTATCACACGATTTTTTTTTCATCTTGAGTAATTAATTTTGTTATTTTTAATCCAGCTGCTTTTTGTGGCCTTCATTTTAAATAGAACCACCACAACAAAAACTAATTAGAGATGAGACATTTTTCAAAAAAGAGTTTTTGTTGCGGTTTTACATAATTTTAATATTTCTAGATTAAAGAGACATTGAGCTTGAAATTCAAAGCCATTGATGGGGCTTAAGAGCTAAGGCAAACTTCAAATTAAGTGAAGAGGAAATTAATTTACTAAATTACGCCCTGTTACAGATGTATAGAGTAGATTCAAACAGTAGTAAAGGAAAACCAGTAACGGCAAATCTGTTTACAGTCTGCAAAAAAAGTTTCATTTTAATATCTTGTAGATTGCATTTTATGTTCCCCTTTTCTTCTCTCTCAACTTTAGAAAAGGGAGTACCATGTTATATTTATTATAAATTAGGATTGGTGGGGCGGAGATAGGTTCCCACCCGAGTCTGGCACATACTGTGATCCTTACAATATATAGTGCTACTACTGTCCTTTTCCTATGTAACTGCTAAACAGCTTCTGAATAATTTGTATGAGATATCATTTAATTTGAAAAGCAATGGTTTGTGGCAGTCCAGAAACAAACATAGTACTCCCTTTTCTCAAGCTGGCTTAGTAGTTGCATTATCTTTACTCAGCAACCTTTGTAAAGATAAGATTTATGTTTGTATTATAGAAAAGGTGGTCAAAATTGGTGCAAATAATCAGAGGCTATGTAGAATTCTTGCGGTTAATGCACAGTGAATCTCTGTGTGCAACTGTGTAAAGTGCAATAAATCCTGGTCCAGATGTGAGCAAGAACTCACGAGGCTGAGAGACCCTGTATCTGCATCTGCAATACATAGAACAGTTAGGATCGGGGTAGAGTGGGAGAGGAGGCATAAATAATTTAGGCTTAATTAACATAAGATGTTAATATTACACCTAATGTAACAACGGTAGGGGTAGCAGTTTTTAAGATATCTTTTCTAATATTTGCATATGTAAATCATGTTAAATTAGCTTCTATTTGAATATTTTCCTACCACAGCAGATATACGCTCCAAATTTCATTAAGTTCAGGTTGATTCAAAAATAGACTGTCCTACAACTCAGAAATCCTATTTTCATATAAGGAAATTAGATACCCTAATAGGCCAGCAATTATAACATCCTACTTTTGTAAAACTCAGATTGATGATTGAGTTAAGTGTTTATGCTGCTGTCATATAATTAAATACATTGTCCAGCCTTAGCTTAGTGGTAGCATTCTTCCCTCTGAGTTAGAATGTTGAGGGTTCAAGCCCCACTCCAGAGACTTGAGACTATAATCAAGGCTGACACTTGATTGCAATATGTGCATTAGTGCTGCGTTGTCAAGAGGTGCCATCTTTTGATAAGGTCTTAAACTGAGGCCCCATGGTACTATCGGAAGAAGAGCATGGGCGATCTCCCAGGGCCCTGGCCAACATTTATCTCTTGATCAACATCATTGATAAAAGGATTACTAGTCATTTATTTCATTTGTGGGACTTTGCCGTGCACACACTTGCTGCCACATTTATCTACATTGCAACAGTGACTACACTTCAAAAAATTCTTGATTGGCTTGCCTTGTCGTGAAGGGCGCTTTATAAGTGCAAGTTCTTTCATTCTTTCTATTGTTCATAAGCAAGGTCGAAAGTAATTCTTATTATCTTTAAACTTCAATAATTGTGCATTTTTAGTAGTTTGCCCCGTTCTTGCATTGTAAGTGCAGTCTTAAAATAAACCGACCCTCAGTTGGGGTTTTAAATAGATTTGTATGTACAAATAATGCTCTTATAAATAAGATTGGACAAGATTGAGAAGTGTTCAATCTTCATTCCTGGCTATACTATATGGGACAGTTACAGATTAATAATTTCATCCCAAACCTAAGTTTTCTAGAAAGCTGCTTTTTTTAAAAAAAAACTATTCTTCAATTAAAAAGGAAGTCTGAATTTCAAGACAAGTTTTAGATCTCCCAAGACCTCACCCACTCTAGTTCAAAATTTTAACAATCTGGGAGAGTAATTGTAAAGGGCATGATAAATTCTTCTCCCAGTCATCAGTTGGTGGCTCAGACAGAGGCCAGAGTTGGAGGAATGCAGAGTTCTTGTAGGGTTTTAGAGTTGGTGGAGGTTAAGAGAGCGAGGGGTAAGACTATGAAGGGATTTGAACATGAGGATGAGAATTTTAAATTTGAGGCTTGAGGGGACCAGGAGCCAGTGCACGTCAGCGAGCACAGGGGTGATGGGTGAGCGGGGCATTGTGCAGGTTAGGATATGGGCAGCAGAGTTTTGGAAGGGCTGAAGTTTATGGAGGGCTGGCCAAGAGAGCATTGGAATAGTCGAGTCTGGAGGTGAAAAGGGCATGTATGAGGGTTTCAGCAGCAGAGGGGCTTAGACGAGCAATGTTACGGTGGTGGAAGTAAGCGGTCTTCATGATAAACATGATGATTAGGGGTCCAAAGCTCAACTCGGAGTCAAATAGGACTCGGGTTGCGAATAGTTGGCTGGTGGCCAGTGGTGTGGATGAAATCGGTGGCAAGGGTACGAAGTTTGTGGCAGGGGTCAGACGATGGCTTCGGTCTTTCAAATGTTTAGCTATGCTGTAGCACTGCAAAACTGACGGACCATGAATTTTAAGGATAACTAAAGAGGTGTTGTCACAGAATATGCAAATATAAGGGTAGTTGTTGCTGTGGAAACAACCAGCGCATTCACTAATACATTTTCCTGCAGATTCTTATGTATTTACAAAAATTAAAATACTTCCATATTTAACCTAGACTTTGATGTGTAAGATTTTTATTATAAACCTGTTGAATGTGACATAATACTCCATTTTAATAAGATGACCTCCAGAATTTTAATTTTGAGCAGAAGTGTCAAGCCACAAATGGTGACAACAAGTGACAACATCTGTTGAGATACTCCCAGATCTCTGCATCCTTATAAAAGTGTGGCTGAGATCAGGATCTCTGGGGTCTCCTGTGTATATTTTTCAGGTGGTGTACCGCTGCACAGCTGCAATGCACCTTTGAAATAAATATGCAACAAAGCCATTTGTGGCTTTCTTTCATAATGGTCGTCGAATGTTAGTCCCAACAATGTAATTCAAATGTATGGAGAGGTTGGCAGTTACTAGCAATGATCTTGTGGGACCAACAGTATATTTTCAGTACAGCAGCCTTTTAAAATGTTGAAATGTGACAGATGGGAATAATGCATTCATAATCCAACTGAAGAAGCCAGTACTGAATCCAGATTTAATAGGTGATTGGGTACACAAGAATAAATTGCATAGTTGTAATATAATTAATATTCCTTGAAATCACACAGATGGTGCACTGCAGTTCACAGTGACTTTTTTTTCTGCTGATCAAGGTGGGGAGTGTCAGTGCTGTGTGAGGAACCTTTTTTATTTCAGGTAATCAGTATCAGCACTCCCAAACTCCCGTAACTCTGCCTTAACCCTAACCTCAAGAGCACTCCCCACTATACCAATGTGGTATTTTTCCATTTCCCACACCGACTATCCTTAAGCCTAGTCTGCCTGACTTTAGCAAGTAGGGACCATTAGGGACAATTTCATGTTGTAGGCCTGTGCCAACTGGGAATTGGATTGAACCATTACAACCAACAATCTGGGCTGGATTTGAACCTAGATCGCACCCATTGCTGCACCCTGTTCCCCTCACAATGATTCTAAATCAGAAGACCACTTGATCATTCAGGAAGTAGTCATTCGTGAAATTATTTCAGATTACCAGCATCTGCAGTATTTTGTTTTTGCAATAGTGGAAGGTGTTACTTTTCCTGTATGTTGACAGTAAAAGTAGCTTTTTAATAACCAAATTATTTATCATTCTTTATTGATCATTCACTGCTGTATATGAAACCATTCTGTCAGGTATGGTAGTGTAGCAATGGAAACCCCATATCATTTTCAATGGGCCAGAAATTGCTTTTAAAAAAAAATGGTGAGCTCAATATCACTCACCGTTGTTAGTGGCAAAATCAAGGAGCAAGTTCCAGCGTTGGCACATGTGCAGTGAAACATGGAAATCCAGAACTTGCACCTCCTGGTTCGCTGGCGATATAAGAGCTTCGAATTAAAGGGATATCACCGGTTGGAATCAATGGATCTGTGCCAACTTGCTCTTTTGCCCAGCTGGAAAGTAACTAGTATTGTCACAAAACAGGTATGCTTAAAAATACCAGGTCTAAACTAAGTCTTAATGACTGCCAAACAATTAAAAATTAACTTTTAAAAATGTGGAGTCTCATTACTCCTTATTTTAATAGTTTTTGGTCATTAAAAAAAGTTGAAAACTTTTTTTTTAACCTTTCCCTTCTGTCTCTCTTATATGATTCAATTATTTCTCACCTTTTTTTCACTGTCTATAACTGTCTTTACAATTGATTTTAGTGTTGTATCTTTCACTCCCTGGATTTTACATTCCAGCTTGCAGAAACTGTTTGCAGCGTGTCATAAATGCTGCAATCTGATTGGTCGAGGGGAGAGAGTGATCCCCTCGCTTCTCACATTGGTCCTAGCTTCGCTGGAGCTAACACTGGGCTTTCCTCTGCTTCCCATTAGAGGAAGTGCACCCAGTGAAGACCGTGATAGGTTAGTGGGTTAGTATAAATCTATGGAGCGGCGAGCAGTGTTGGTTCGCTGCTTGGAGCAATTTCTGGGCCAGTACCTCTATTAGGTCTCCCCCTAACCTTCTCTGGCCTAAGGAGAACAATCCCAGCTTCTCCAATCTCTCCACATAACTGAAGTCCCTCATCCCTGGTATCATCCTGGTAAACCTCCTCTGTACCCTCTCCAAGACCTTGACATCCTTCCTAAAGTTTAGTGCCCAGAATTGTATGCAATACTCCAGCTGAGGCCTAACCAGTGATTTGTAAAGGTTCAGCATGACTTTCTTGTTTTTGTATTCAATGCCCCTATTTACAAAGCCAAATACACCATATGTTTTCTTGACCGTCTTATCAAATTGCCCTGTCACCTTCAGCAATGTGTGAATATGCACCCCAGGTCCCTCTGCTCTTGCATCCCACTCAAAATAGTACCAGTTAGATTATACTGCCTCTCCATATTATTCCTCCTAAAGTGCATCACTTCACACTTACCTGCATTAAATTGCATTTGCAATGTGACTGCCCATTTCACTATCTGTCTATGTCCTCCTCACTATTTACTATGTTGCCAAGTTTTGTATTATCCGCAAACTTTGAAATTGTACTCTCCATACCCAATTCCAGGTCATTTATGTATAACAAGAAAAGCAATGGTCCTAATACCGATCCCTGGGGGCCACACTGCATACTTCTCTCCAATTGGAAAAATATCCGTTCATTGCTACACTCTGCCTCCCATCCCTTAGCCAATTACGTTACCCACGTTACCACCGTCCCTTTAATCTCATGTGCTTCTATTTTCCAAATAAGCCTGTTATGTGGTACTTTATCAAATGCCTTTTGAAAGTCCATATATACAACAGCTACTACACTACCTTTACCAACCCTCTCTGATATTTCATTAAAGAACTCAATCAGGTTAGTCAGACATGATTTGCCTTTAACAGATCCATGCTGGCAGTCCCTTATTAACCATGCTTCTCCAGGTGAGAATTAATTTTGTCCTTGACAGTGGTCTCTAGTAGTTTTCCCATCACTGATGTTAGACTGACTGGCCTGTAGTTACTAGGTTTATCCCTCTCCCCTTTTTCGAATAGGTCTGTAACATTTGCAATCCTCCAGTCCTCTGGCACCACTCCCATATCCAAGGAGGATTGAAAGATTGTGGTCAGAGCTTCTGCTATCTCCACCCTTTCTCCCTAAGCAACCTAGGATGCATCCCATCTGGACCAGGTGACTTGTTAACTTTGAGTGATGCCAACCTATTTAGCACCTCCTTTCTATCTATTTTTATCCTGTCCAATATCTCTACTCCCTCCTTCTCTACTGCAACGTTAACTTCATCCTCTTTTGTGAAGACAGATGCAAAGTACTCATTCAGTACCTCAGCCATGTCCTCTGCTTCCACAATTAGATTTTCTTTTTTGTCCCTAATTAGCCCCACCCTTCCTTTAATTATCCTTTACTTGTTATGTGTTCATAAAAGATTTTTGGGTTCCCTTTTATGTTACCCGCTAATCTTTTCTCATCATCTCTCTTTGCCCTGCTTATATCCTTTTTCAATTTTCCCCTGCACACTCTGATTTCTGCCTGGTTTTCTACTCCATTCTGTAGAATGTCATAAACCTCCTTTTTCTGTTTTATTTTAAACTCTATTTCCTTTGTCATTCATGGAGCTCTGGCTTTGGATGCCCTATCTTTCCTCCTTATGGGAATATATCCCTTTATTTCCCTTTCCTTCAACCACCTTTTTAATGTTAAATCACTTATGCAGTCTAAACAACTATCTATAAATGAAATAATACAGATGTAAAAAGACATGGGCACAATACAAAGTAACACAACACTAAAGAGAAGTGGAATCAGTTTGCAAGTGGTCAATATTCCTTTTCAGAATACTGTTTTTACAGTTTCCTGAAATGTAAGTTTGTTTGTTTGAACCTAAAGCACCCACTGAGCGTGGTGCATCTTTGCCAGAACTAAAAACAAGCAACCAAGATTGGGATATTTTTTCTGTGGAACCAATTTGATTTTAAGGCATTTCTGTTAAAGCACTCAAGTAAACAAACTGTTAATAATCCTCACATCTTGGTAGAGAGTGGAACAATGGTCTGCATTTGGCATGTTCTCCCGGATTCTCTTTAAACTTATTCACAACTAGATATTGGAGGGTAGATTTTACAAGAGCCCACACCAGGAGCAGAGCTTCACTGGGGGACCTGGGCAAATTGGGCCAGAAAGCTTGTGTGCCAGGAGCGAAGCTATGCTAAATTTTCCAGTGAAGAATTTCCAGTCTGCAGTTGCATTTTCCCTGTAGGGCCAGCGAAACCTCATTAGAACTTTCAGAATTATTTGAATGAGCATGTAGCTATCGGATGCTGAGCTTGCCAATATAAAATGGGTGCATTGGTAATCCTGGGACCTGGCCTACTCAAATCGGCTTCTTAAAAGATTATTGGTCCTCAGTTGTTACATTTTTTTTTTGCATTAGCTAAGTACATTTTGCTCCATATATGAGTTATTTTTGCTCCATGTATGAGTTATTGGTGCACCATTTCTGCATTTTTTTGGATATTTTCCTTCCAATGCTTTCCTTCATTATTCTTGGTTGTTGCTGCAATTTTAAAAAGCACCATGCAAGGTGGTGAAATGGGAATTCCTTTGTGGGATCTGATAGTTCTACATGATTTAGATGAGGTGGACAAGTTCATGGGGGGCTAACAAATGCATGTGCAATGAAGTAGTTTGTGCACACTCATCTGTACCCCAGGACCTGTGTTTAAAGACAGCCTCTTGTGCAGCACTGGGTATCAGAGTTGTGCCATCTGCTGCACAATGACCTGCAGACAACATCGAGAACAGGGCTAGCTTTTCCTGTAGAATTGAAAGTTACCACAGGAAGAACCTTTCATGTCACTGATCCTTCCAAGCCACCACAGGAGTTATCTGCCACGTCAGGCAGTCTGCAGTGCACATGTGTCAAGCAAGTGACAAAAGCCATGTTTTCAAGGGGCAACAGCTTCTTCACTTTCCCTGTGGAAAGGAAGTATTAGAGCGTATGGGTACAAATATTTCATTGGGTGTCAGGGTGCCCATGTAGGGATCAAGGATTCTCATATCAACCCACATGAACATAAAAGGTTTGCACTCCATTAATGTTTAGGTGGTATTTGACCACAGAAACATCATCACATGCTCAATAGCCATTCTCAAGGAAGTAACTACAATGCCTTCATTATGCAACAGTCCATAGTGCCCACATTATTCGAGAGAGAAGAAACATTGGGGGATGGCTCTTGAGACATGGGATAACCTCTATATCTATGGCTACTGATTTCAGTGAGGAACCTCCTAACAGCAGAGGACTGGAAGTCTGAATATCTGTTTGCTGTTCCTCAGTCATCCACTGCACCTACAAGGGAAGTGTGCCATCCAGCTTTGGCACAGTGAGTGTGCCAAAAGAGCATTGGTTGTATACAATGCTTTAAATAGTATCTCATAGTTCCCAACTAAGTTTATGCCATGGTTGATGGCCCCACAAGAAATGTGTGCATAAATGAGGAACATATTTACCTTCACCTTGCTCCTGATACTAGCAAACTTCTTTCTCATTTTGGTAGATATGAGGATAATTTAATTGACTCAATGGGGACCTTGCTGCATGCAGCTTGCATCTGTATTTTTTTTTACTGGAAGATCGTCGTCAGCCCCCAACAGGGCTTTTCTTTTCAGTAGGAACTCCAACTTGCATGCCTCCAATGTGCTATTGTGAAAAATGAGTCCACTTTTCTGTCAGCACCACAGCTGCCCCTTTAATAGAACCCTCTGAAGAGCTGCTGCCATGCTCAATTTTATGCCTTACTGGCAAAATGTTCTTCAGGCCAACTCTCTCGGCAAGCTTTTCATGTGCCAGTAGCCTATTCAAATTAGGGAGATCAATTCCATCACAAAATTCAGTGTTGCTCACCTTCTGTACAGATGACCCAGTGCCGTGGAACAGCTCAGTCACATTTTTGCATTTCCAGCTGAGAAAAGCTGCATCTATTAACGTTTTAAGCATGCTGCCCTGGCACCAAACAGAATCCTTTTATCAGTTAATTTGTGGACAGGAACCCTGTCTGGTTTCCACAGACAGTGTGTCTTACGCCATTATTTTGTATTTAGCAAAAAGAACAGCCTCCATTTTATACCAGATTTACTTGAAACTATAAAAACTATAGACTGAAATTCTTATTTTTGTCACAGTCATCTCTTTCTATTTAAATGTTCTACACTTTGCTATACAGCTTTGCTTTCTTTACAACCTGGGAAAACTGGGCTGATTGTATTAGTGACCTGTCTGTCAACATTCCAAAATTACTCCCTTGCTTTAATGTCTCCAGTATGTTCCCACCGAGTACATATTACATGTTACTTTTTTTTTGCCAAATATCACTACTCGACATCTACCTGCATTAAACTATCTCCCACTTTGCTGCCCACAAATTCCGTCAGAATTTGTGCACATTACCGCCTTCGCCTCTACCTCTACTGCCACTGAAACCCTCCTCCACTCCTTTATCGATCCAGGTTTGAATCAACAAAGTTACAATTATATAGCACTTTTAACATAAGTAAATACCCCAAGATTCTTCAAACATCTGAAGACACTTCATGAATAGGCATATGGAAAATGGATGTCAAGCCAGGAAAGGAGAAATTAGAAGGGCATTTTTAAAGGTGGAGGGAGAGGCATGGAACTTAGGGAGGGAATTTGAGAATTATGACAAGGGGTAGCTAAAGGCGTGTGTCCCTGTTAGTGTGGCGAAGGGAGGGAGTGAGAATACATGGAAAGTCAGGATAAGAGCTTTAATGAAAGCTTCAATAGGACTGGAGGACGTTGCAAAGAGAATATGGGGCAAAGCTATGGAGAAATGTATTGATGAAGACAAGGAATTTGAATTTAGTGCACTGTGTGGATACGGAGCCAATGTAGGTCAACGGGAATGGACTTTGGGGGTAATGGGCCTGCGGGATGGGATACATGCAACAGAGTTTTGGACTAGTTGCAGTTTGAAGAGAGTGGAGGATGGGAGGCCACTCAAGAAAACATTAGCATACTACAGGTGACAGAGACATATGTTAGGATTTCAGCAGCACAGTGGCTGAGGTAAGGGCAAGGTAGATAATGTTGTGGAGGTGGAAGTAATGGACTTCTCCAATGCTGTCCTTACCAATCTTCCTAGATTCACCTTGTGTAAACCTCAACTTGTCCAAAATTCTGCCGCATCCCATCCTGCACTAATTTCTCTGCTTTTGCCCCTCTCCTTCTCAACCTTCATTCGTTTTGCATCCTTCAGTGCATCAATCAAAATTCTTTTCCTCGTTTCCATGGCCTTGCCCTTACCTATCTCTGCAGCCTCCTCCAGTCTTCTGTGTCAGTGCATGCTGTCTGCTCTTCAGACTTTCCTTGTCCCTAAAACAAAAGCAAAATACTGCCAATGCTGGAAATTTGAAATAAAAGCAGAAAATGCTGGAAACACTCAATAGGTCAAGCATCATCTGTGGAGAGAGAAATAGAGTTTACGTTTCAGGTCGATGACCTTTCATCAGAACTAGAAGAAGTTACAGATTTAACAATTTGTAAGCAAGCACAGAGCCGGGGAGAAAGAACAAAAGGGAAAGTTTGTGATAAAGTGAAGGGCAGAAGTGATTAAATGACAAAAGGATGATGGTGCAAGGCAACAACAATTTGCATTTTTTAGCATCTTTAGCATGGTAAAACATCCCAAGGCGCCTCACAGGAGTGTTATCAAACAAAATTTGACACCGGGCCACATGAGATATTAGGACAGGTGATCATAAGCTTGCCAAAGAGGTAGGTTTTAAGGAGCGTCTTAAAGGAGGAGCGAGAGGTGGAGTTTTAGGGAGGGAATTCCAGAGCTTAGGGCCTAGGCAGCTGAAGCATGGCCACCAATAGTGGAGCCATTAAAATTGGGGATATGGAAGAGGCCAGAATTGGAGGAGCGCAGAGATCTCTGAGGGCTGTAGAGCTGGAGGAGGTTACAGAGATAGGGAGGGGCGAGGCCATGGAGGGATTTGAAAACAAGGATGAGAATTTTAAAATCGAGGCTTTGTGGGACTAGGAGCAAATGTAGGTCAGAGGGGTGATGGGTGAACAGAGGGGTGATGGGTGAACGGGACTTGGTGTGAGTTAGGATATGAGTTAGGGGATTAGTAATGGGACAACAAAGAAACAAAAGGTGGTGCAATCTCTCTATACCTTCTTCGCCTGTCCTTCAAAAGCCAGCTCAAAAGCTACCTCTTTGACCATGTCAGCACCCTAACCCCTCTCATGCTTCATTCATGATTTTGATTTGGAGTACTTTGGGATGCTATACATTGATAAAGGTGCTAAATAGTGTACTTGTTCATTTATTTCAACTTGTCATTTTTTTATCCAGTTGGTATACTTCTATCCATTCCATGGTCCTGAACATTGCACCTTAGTCTTTTATGTGGTTTAGTGTCAAATGTCTTTGTAAAATTCAGTAAATAACATCCACTGTCTCATGCCTATGAACAAGGCAGGTAACTTGGTCAAGAAAATCTAAGATTTTTAAAACACAAGCTCCCATCCTTAAACGTGCTCGCCATCTCTTATTAATCTGTAGCTTCAATGTGATCCCTTATATTTTCCCTTAACATAATTTCAAGCAATTTTCCTAAAACTAATGAGACTTGCAGGTCTGTAATTAAATGGCTTATCCCTAGTCCCCTTTTTGAAAAAAGTAAGTCACATTTGCTGCTGCCCAGGTCCTGGGATCTACCCTGTATCCAGCGAGCTCTGGAAAATACGTAGGCCTAAAATCACCTTTAATACCATGAGGGTCCAAGCCAGGTGTTCTTCTCGTATCTAATTTTTCACTTAGTTTTCTTTTTTACCATTTTAGCCACTTTGAAGTTTGTTTAAATTATGTAGATCCTTTCTACTTCATAGCAACCATTAACTGCTGTAGACAAATTATTAATGGCTTTTTGTTACCAGGTGAAGTCCAGGAATAGCTGCTGTTGACTGAAGGAGATGTAAATTCAAAATGCAGCGTAGTATTTTATATTTTCTTCCAAATTGCATAAGAATACAATTTTGCTAGGGTTTATGAATTTTCTGGTTTAAGCTGTATTTCTGCACACTGTTGAGGGAAAAAAAACAAATTAAAGGCACAGAATTTTTAGTTTCCTATTTTTTCAGTCAGTAGCTGCTACTTCCCTGACATCCCCAGCTGATGACAATGGCTTTAATAATCTCTGCAAAGCAGTTAGATGGATTTATCAAGTACTGTATGTGGAAAATGCCCTTTTTTGCTGCGCATATGAAAATGTTAAAATCAAATTATATTGGAATAACATTTTTTTCCATTTTTACAAATGCATGTCAGGCCTGCATTTTTACTTTAATAAGCGGACTTTTCGTTTCTTGATTTCTGTGATTGTCTGCTCGACGCTCTTGCCAGTTAATAGCACGTGATGAGAATTTAGATCTTATTTAGGCCACTAGATGGCACACCCTGTTAAAGTGAAGTGTCTGGAACAAGAGTGAAGGCAAGAAATCATGGAGTTCACTTCCTTTCCTGTTTATTATTTTGACTAATTAATTGGAGAATGCGCAGTTGCAAGAGGACAAAAGTGAATAGGATTGGTTCATACTAACTATTACCAAATTAAAGAGCCTAATTTTTTTTGTAATAAGGCAGTTTACGTGAAGATCGTGGGGGGGAAGTTTCTGCTTGTTTTGTGCCCAGATTCCAGCGCAATCAGCTGAACCAATGCAAAAGATCGGGGAATTTAAAACATAGATGAGTTACGCCTAAAACTACTTGCACTTGTGTTTTCCACGATCTTTCACGCTGCTCCAAGATTCACTTTGACCGAATCAGGCTCTGCCAGGTCGAAATTGTGAGATTCCGCCGATTGCGCTGGTTAGGGAAGGCTCATTTTCTTGGATGCACAGGCACTAGTAAGAATATTTTAAAAGTTTTTCATATCAAAAAATATTTAATTTACTAAGAGACTGACTTGTGTACACCAATGAAACTATCAAATGATTCAGTATAGTTTTTTTTTAAAGTCATTTTCAGTGATTTTAAATCAGACTGGACACCCTTATTAAAAATGCTTATTTTTGGTGATAAACCCATTTTCACCTGTATTAACAAAACTGCTCCAGGTTACTACTCTTCAATACATCAAGGAGTACTTTTTAATGGAAAGGGGGGAAAAAAGAAACGATTATGTTCTATTATGTTGCCCGATTATGCTGGTTCATGGAAAATTTTACGTTTGTGATTATGCAAATTAACTTTAGCAGTAACTTGAAGCATAACCTAACCAGCGCTGTTTCAAGTGCATTTTGGCCACAATTTCTCGATTGCGCCCAAAGGTGAAACTCTACCCCCTGGTTCTCATGATTAATGTGCACTGCAAACAACTAACTTTTCTCTTTGGATATTATTGTGGAAAACATCCTGGAAAGGGCCAGGCCTGTAAAAGTGCCTAAATGTTGGTGCCCACATGGTTGTATATTGTACTTAGTCTATTTGAATAGACAGCAAATTATAATTTATTTTAAATGACTCCCGGTGCGACCCCTTGTATCTAACTGCACACACAGCTCATTAGCAGATGGATAATGTTACGAGCAATTGGCAAACTGTCAGGTTGTGAAGGGTTGGTAAGCTGTTAGATGCTGGTGAAAATTGCAGCAGCCTGCTGGGTGCCGACAGCTGAAACATGGTGTCATCTGCTGTGACAGCACCTTTCTGACAGATTCTCAGGCTTGTAACTGGGGTAGAAGCACCGCTGAGTCTGTCAAACTGCTGCTCTCATACTGGCAGCTGTGTAGTTTGGTCAGGGCACACTCAAAGTATACTGACCTCAGGTCTGTGGCTTCTAAAGAATTTCATACATACACTGTCGCAAAATTGTTTGCAATAGTTCAGAATTAATAATACTGACCAATTAATGCTGCAATCAATTTTTAGCATTATTTTTACATTTTCTGAAATTTTGTGGTAACCTTTAAAAGTGTGGTACAAAGCATTGCAACGTCAATTTGCCAAGCCACATAATGGTGGGATGCAGTTTTGATAGTTTTGCTCATTTAATGATTGTGGCCATGTCACTATAGGGTAGCACTGAATAGAGGCCAGATTCTTCTTCACTGGGAGGGAAGAAAAATCAGAGTCATCTCCAAATGGAACAGAAAGAAAATCACAGGAAGGGACAAAAAATCAGCTGTCAATATTTTTGCCTGAAGATTAGTAAAATCTTTTCTTAACCATTTCTAAGCTAGTGTTAAGATATTTTGCAGCTAAACTGTATTTTTAATACAGTATAATGGGTATAATTGGATTGAATGCTAAGAAAAATAAGAAACTATTCAGCATCACATTTTATTATCTAAGAAATCATGGACCAGAACATTGTAGTAGTATCCTTTTCCATTTTTACATCTTTGGTGGTAACGCGTTCCTGTAAGGATCTTTAAAGTCAGTTGTAATTGGCAATTTATAAACTTGTTTATTTTCCTGGATGTTTTTCAGCTTTTATTCTTGGCATCAAAAACAGAGTGGGGGGGGGGTATTCGAGCCCAAAAACTAGGGTAAATTCATAGAAAATTAGTTAAAACCAGTTTTATTTGAGCATCACTTAATCTCTAGAAAGCAAGCAAGAGACTAATGAGACACAGTTAAGCTAAATGGCAACCCACAATTTTTTACTTAGTTCACAGACATCACTTTTATTGGCCTCAAAGGCAATTCCAAAAGTTTTGGCAAGCATATGGTCGCAGCAGTTGCATTGAACAATGTTTGCCAAGGTTCGTTTGTCTGGAATTGTGGATGAATGGTATATTGCAATCATTATAGTCAGGGTATTCATTCCGTTTAATAGCATTGCTGTAGTCATTATCAAGGCTGTTCAGATATACTTCATTTTGTACAATTTGCTTCAAAACGTAATGTTGTTCCACAGTATAAAAGCTTTTAATGAACATACATCCTGAAGCACATTGTCATTCCTTCCTTGTACCATCTCCATTGTAAATCATAATTGCTCACTTTGCTTAATGGAGTTTCTTGAATGTTGATCAGTGTTCTACTTCAGGCTGATGCTTGGGTGGCCAGTAATCAGAATTACCTATTAAGTGTGCAAGCCTTTTAGATTTTGTTACAATGCTTCTTTGAATACCACCTTTTCCTTTTGGCACCACAAGTGAAGTTGGTAGGCATAAGACAGCATTTAAACTCTGTCTCAAACCCTACTAATTCTTTAGAGAACTTATCTCAGGTTTCCTATGTTCCTACCTCTCTTCCAGAATTTGACACTGAAAGTCGGGTGCTGGAATGTGCACTCATTGCTTTAGTGATGTTATTGTCCACATTGCGTACATACAAACGCAATGGACTTGCACCTCGGGGTGCAGCAAGAATTTGTCATTTTGCAGGTCGCGATTGGGTAGAATCAGTTTTTACTGAACCACTAACCCAGAAAAATTCAGCAGTTTGGTGGAAATGAGTAAATAAACGATTTTAACGGTCTCTGTGTATGAGTGACTAATTGACAGAGGAAGGGATGCCTAATAATGCAGAGATAGCAAATTCATCTTCCAGTTCGGCCCCTATAGTTCATTTGTGAAAACCATCTCTATTCCAGTCACAAATAAACATTTGTTTTATTTTCTTCTGGGGTGGGGGGGTGGGGGTGGCAATACAATTCTTCTAAAATGATGTAGATTTAGAGAAGAATATTAGCAGACCTGTTCCACTTGAAGTGGGCTTTAATGGCAAGTTGATCTAGGCACAGTTTGCTGAAACTAAAAGCTATTAGATTTTAAGACACAGACCAGAATTCACTGTGGATAGAATCCTTTCAAGAAGAATCAATAAAATGCTTCTACAATAAACACTTTTCCATTTGAAACAAGACAGATGCAATAGGATTTTGAGCAACGCTTTTAAAAGATGGGGTAATGTGGAGGGGGGCAGCGTTTTCATGAAAAAGTGTTTGGTAACTCCATTTTTATTTGCAAACTGTTGTAAATCACATTGAAGTGCATCATTACTTCACTTGCATATGGTGCCATCATGCAAATTTTTTAAAAATTTGTTCATGGGATGTGGACGTCTATGGCAAGACCAGCATTTATTGCCCATCCCTAATTGCCCTTGAGAAGGTGGTGGTGAGCCGCCGCCTTGAACCGCTGCAATCCGTGTGGTGAAGAATCTCCCACAGTGCTGTGAGGGAGGGAGTTCCAGGATTTTGACCCAGCACCAATGATGGAACGGCGATATATTTCCAAATCGGGATGGTGCGTGACTTGGAGGGGAACGTGCAGGTGGTGGTGTTCCCATGTGCCTGCTACCATTGTCCTTCTAGGTGGTAGAGGTCGCAGGTCTGGGAGGTGCTGTCGAAGAAGCCTTGGCGAGTTGCTGCAGTGCATCCTGTGGATGGTACACACTGCAGCCACAGTGCGCTGGTGGTGAAGGAAGTGAATGTTTAGGGTGGTGGATGGGGTACCAATCAAACGGGCTGCTTTGTCCTGGATGGTGTCGAGCTTCTTGAGTGTTGTTGGAGCTGCACTCATCCAGGCAAGTGGAGAGTATTCCATCACACTCCTGACTTGTGCCTTGTCGATAGTGGAAAGTCTTTGGAGTCAGGAGGTGAGTCACTCGCCGCAGAATACCCAGCCGCTGACCTGCTCTCATAACCACAGTATTTATGTGGCTGGTCCAATTAAGTTTCTGGTCAATGGTGACCCCCCCAGGATGTTGATTGGGGGGGGGGGGGGGTGACTCGGCGATGGTAATGCCGTTGAATGTCATGGGGAGGTGGTTAGACACTGTCTTGTTGGAGATGGTCATTGCCTGGCACTTGTTTGGCGCAAATGTTACTTACCACTCATCAGCCCAACCTGGATGTTGTCCAGGTCTTGCTGCATGTGGGCACGGACTGCTTCATTATCTTAGGGGTTGCAAATGGAACTGAACACTGTGCAGTCATCAGCGAACATCCCCATTTCTGACCTAATGATGGAGGGTAGGTCATTGATGAAGCAGCTGAAGATGGTTGGGCCTAGGACACTGCCCTGAAGAACTCCTGCACAATGTCGTGGGGCTGAGATGATTGGCCTCCAACAGCCACTACCATCTTCCTTTGTGCTAGGTATGACTCCAGCCACTGGAGAGTTTTCCCCCTGAATCCCAGTGACTTCAATTGTACTAAGGCTCCTTGGTGCCACACTCGGTCAAATGCTGCCTTGATGTCAAGGGCAGTCACTTTTACCTCACCTCTGGAATTCAGCTCTTTTGTCCATATTTGGACCAAGGCTGTAGTGCGGTCTGGAGCCGAGTGGTCCTGGCGGAACCCCAAACTGAGCATTGGTGAGCAGGTTATTGGTGAGTAAGTGCCACTTGATAGCACTGTCGACGACACCTTCCATCTTTTCGCTGATGATTGAGAGTAGACTGATGGGGCGATAATTGGCTGGATTGGATTTGTCCTGCTTTTTGTGGACAGGACATACCTGGGCAATTTTCCACTTTGTCGGGTAGATGCCAGTGTTGTAGCTATACTGGAACGGTTTGGCTAGAGGTGCGGCTAGTTCTGGAGCACAAGTCTTCAACACTACAGCTGGGATGTTGTCGGGGCCCATAGCCTTTGCTGTATCCAGTGCACTCAGCCGTTTCTTGATATCGTGGAATGAATCTAATTGGCTGAAGACTGGCTTCTGTGATGATGGGGATATCGGGAGGATATCCCCATCGTCACTTTCTGTCTACTTGGCACTTCGGGCTGAAGATGGTTGCAAACGCGTCAGCCTTGTCTTTTGCACTCACATGCTGCCATCATTGAGGATGGGGATGTTCACGGAGCCTCCTCCTCCCGTTAGTTGTTTAATTGTCCGCCACCAGTCAGGACTGCAGAGCTTTGATCTGAGCCGTTGGTTGTGGAATCGCTTGGCTCTGTCTGTAGCATGTTGCTTATGCTCTTTAGCATGTATGTAGTCCTGTGTTGTAGCTTCACCAGGTTGGCACCTCATTTTTAGGTACGCCTGGTGCTGCTCCTGGCATGCTCTTCTACACTTCTCATTGAACCAGGGTTGATCCCTTGGCTTGTTGGTAATGGTAGAGTGAGGAATATGCCAGGCCATGAGGTTACAGATTCTGCTGCTGCTGATGGCCCACAGTGCCAAATGATGTGCAGTTCTTCATCCCCTTCACATAATGTCTTCTCCTTTGGCTTAGTGTCCATTTTATTCTGGTTACACCTCTGTGAAACGCCTTGGGGCATTTTTCTATGTTAAAGGCGCTATATAAATGCAAGTTTTTGCTGCTTTCTGTCCCTAATCTCTTGCATTTAATCTTATATCCATATCCCCTTATTCTAGACCCCTAAACCACAGGAAACAGTCACTTTCTGTCTACTCTGTCCCATCTCTTCATAATTTTAAACACTTCTATAAAATCATCCTGTAATCTCATGTGTTCTAACAAATACAGCCCAATATATGTATTAAAGTGGTACAGCATGCTAATCACAAGAGAGATCTAAGAGTTATAGAGTTAACAATCTATAAACCCGTCAGCACAGTGCTTAGCTGCAGTAAAAAAAAAAGGGCAAAGATGATACTAGGTTGCATTGGTATGGAAATGGAGTACGAATCTAAAGAGATGGTGTTTGTATATAAGTCATTGGTCAGACCCTTCAGTCCTCTGTGTAGTTTTGGGAAAGATATTATTGCCCTTAAGCGATTATACTTTGGGCTACTAGTTTATGGTGACGGAATAAATCTAATTCAGTTTTTATAACATGGGTTTTTCCAGTTTTCTTTTTTACAGGGATTGCATTCAATAGGAAAGATATTATTGCCCTCAAGGGGTATAAAATTCTGTGCCTTTTGATAGTAGAAATTTAAGTAATGCAGAAAGGGAAAAGAAACTTCAAGGTGACCTGATTGAAGTTTCCAAAATTATGAAATCAGTTGACCGAGGGTTCAAATGATAGTTAAATATACAAGTTTAAAAATTAGGAAATTGGGAAGTTAGGAGTAAGAAGGGAAGTCACTCGGAAGTTTTTCACCCAAAGTGTAAAAAAGGCTTGGTATAAATTATTAGGGAAGACCATTGAGTTAAATGTTGTAAATGGATTTTCTTCTTACGAGAGGGATGTGTTGAGAAGCCTGGTAGATGGGGTTAATCTAGGAAAAAGAACAGACATATTTGGGCTTTGTGACATTTTTATGTTCCTAAGATTTGTTATGTTACACTGGGACCTGCTTATCCCTATACATCTTGCTTCAGTATGGGAGCTTCCTGCTCTGTGCTTGTATGATCATTGTAAACAATTTTACAACACCAAGTTATAGTCCAGCAATTTTATTTTAAATTCACAAGCTTTCGGAGATTTTCTCCTTCCTCAGGCAAATGAGGAAGGAGAAAATCTCCGAAAGCTTGTGAATTTAAAATAAAATTGCTGGACTATAACTTGGTGTTGTAAAATTGTTTACAATTGTCAACCCCAGTCCATCACCGGCATCTCCACATCATGACTTGTATGATCAGTGATGGGAAGTGTTCGTTATCAGATGCCTTGTTTTTACTAGGCCTGGTTCTGTAGTTGACACTCATATTAAGTCTGTATGGATGGATTAAATAATGCTGCACAGTACCACTGTTGTATTTTATTTAATGAGGGTTTGTTACATATGTACACTGTAAACACATCTACATGCACATAACATATTTGTAACTTATTTGCAGTAATGGTGATGAAGCAGCAACAGGTCACATGGAGGAGGGAGAAGTGCATCAACCAGTACAGAGGGATTCGGGTTGCAATACTTTCGCTTTACTTTGATAACCTATTCAAAATGCATCAGATGGATGATTTTGTAGTGAGAAATGGTAATTGTATTTTGGCAATTAGAGGACCAATCTGACTTTTTTGTGACTATAAACAGAATAGGTAATACCTCATTCTGAAATGGCGAATCCCATAATGTGGCCAGGATGAGAGCTCCACTGTCTCCCATGTAGTGGCAACAGCGAGTCCTGGGAGTCGACTGTGTGACTAGTTCAGAGTTGTTATACGCAACCAACTGGGTCTTTTCTCTCCTTTTTTGTTAACATTATATTAATTTTGTTTTTTGTTGTATTCCTTGCTTTCTCTTTTCTTCCTCTTAATGTATTGTAAGGATTTTTTTTAAAATTACTTTGCACTAATTAAAGGTCACCGTGCACTAAAAATAGAGAAATATTTCCAATCAATTTTGTTGATTTCATGATCCATTTCCCACAAAGATGTATTTTAATTGTTTCTAAATGCTATAAAAATACACCTTGCTGAATTTTCTTGTGTAATTTTTGGAGCCCGTGTGGAAGGAAAAACATCAATGCCTAAAGTAAAGGCTTCAAGTTACAGGTGCCTATGTTCACTTTGGGCCTGCTTCTGTCAGCCAGTTTTAGGTAGGCTCCTATAAACAACTTTTCCTAGTCTGTGTGAACCAGTTTTGGCTTCACATCATTGCAAATTGTTAGTTATTGAATTCATGCGAACATCATGAAACTAGTTTGAGGAGATGGCCTTGCACTGCTTCAGTATCACACTGGATCCATTATAATTTTGCACAACTGAGTTAAAAGTATTTTAAACTTCACTTTTACAAATTTGCAGGAGATTCATTAGACCCCCTTAAAATCTTTTTAATATTAGCAGACAACTGACAGTCTCATTGGTTCCTTGTCTCATTAGTTCCTTGTTAACATTAAAATGTCACCAAGACCAGTGAGCAGAGCTTTGATTAGCAAGTGATGTGGAGTCTGCAGTATAATATGGATCTGCTGTCTCTGCACCGCCTTATTAAACACGCACTGATCTCAAACTGGTAACCATAATATTGATGCCTTGTGGTAATGGAAAGAAAAGCATATGAGAGCAAGCAACACAGAGCAATAAGGAAACTGGAACAAGACCAATGAGTGAATCATTGTTAATGGGGAACTGTGATTGGTGTATTGTGGGTAGTAAGAAACCATGGACTGACAGTGTGTGATGAGTTACAGGATCAGGTAAAGATGAGAACACTCACATAAATTCCAGAACAAGCAACATTAATTAAGTGTGCAATTATCTGAACCTCATTAACTAAAGTGCATAGTAGATAGACAAGGGAGATACTAGAAGTACTAAAGATCTGTTCAGTTACCTCTGTCACTTCCATTTCAACAGCTGTTGTTAGTCCTGGTAAATAGAGAAAATTCTTGTATAATTTATTTTTGACTTAAAGTAATGGATTTTGTGTCTTTTTTGAAGGCAGTATTTTAGGCAGTGCACTTTTATTGCCGAACAGTATATTCACAATAATGTTTCATTTACTCTTTACAAAGTAAAAGGGTTTCATTGTTATGTTATATTGGGCTATAAATTGGGCCGTGTAACGCCAGTTTTGTAGGTGTTATGTGACCTCCTAAGGACCCAAAATGGTGTCTGGAATGCGCACGCATGCTTCGAGTGTGACGTGCACCGGACGCAATCTTGGTAAAGACGTTTGCGTATGTGCAGTTAACAAATGCTGGCAGCATGTAAAGTAAGGAGAATATGCGTTAGATCAGTGTGCAACTCTGATTTGAAGGGACAGATATGATTTTGGACCTCAACGCTCCAGTCAACGCACTGTCTTAACCAAGCACAGCTGAACAGGTCGTAGACGGCCTAGAGGAACCCCCCCCACCACCGTTACTTAAAGGGATCATGCAGGTGTTGCAGGTTAGTTGCTGGATTATTGCTTCTGGCTGCTGATGCATTTGTATGTGTTTGTTGAAGCTTTCTATACTTGGAGAAAGTTGCAATAGTATATAGAAAGGGGTCTGGCAAGTCCTGCATTACTGTTGGTGTCATTTACAACAGTGTGCTGAACAAGATTTCTGGCAACCATGGGTGGCCTGCTAGGGCTCCCACTGGACATTGAACATGACTGGGAGCATGCAGAGAGGCCACGCAGAACAGGTCAAGCTGCAAGGAGAGGGAGGAGGGGGCACTGAGCATGAGACCATAATCCAATGAGGGCCTTCAGGGACCAATTCTCTTACCTCAACCTGAGCGAAGATCAGTGCATCCGACGGCTGAGGTTCACAAAAGAGGTCGTGACAGATATGTCAACTGCTGCAGCCACAGAACAGGGCAAGGACAGCATTGCTTGTGGCTGTGAAGATAACCGTGGCGTTGAATTTTTACGGCTCTTTCAGGCCGATGCTGGCGTTAAGTGCAACATCTCGTAGTTTGTAGTGCACTGCTGTATAAGGGAGGTCACTGGCACTGTCCGAGCTGCGCAACAGATTCATAACGTTCCTGCTTGACGGAGAGAAGCAGAATGAGCGAGCACGAGGGTTTGCTCGCATTGCTGGCTTCCCCATGGTGCAGGGTGCCATTGACTGCATGCATATTGCTATGCGTGGACCACATCTCAACTCAGCCATCTTCATGAACAGAAAGGGGTTCCATTCCCTCAATGTGCAGCTGGTGTGTGACCACACGCAGCGCATCGTGCAGGTTAATGCCTGCTACCCTAACAGCAGTCATGACGCCTTCGTTATGCGGCAGTCCAACGTCCCACCTATCTTTCAAACGGCTTGGCAAGTCAAAGGCTGACTATTGGGTGACCAGTGCTATCCCTCATGATGTGGCTTATGACTCCAGTCAGGAACACACACACACGTGTGCAGAGCAGGCATACAATGAGAGCCATGCTGCCACACAAAACGTCATCGAGCACACCGTAGGCATCCTAAAGCAACGCTTCCGCTGCCTGGACCGCTTTGGAGGAGCCCTGCAGTACTCCGGTGACCGGGTGTCAAGATTCATCATTGTATGCTGCATACCGCACAACCTCGCCCTTATGAGAGGGCAGCCCTTGCCACCGCCTATCCGGCAAGACCCTGAGGCAGAGGAGGAGATGGAGGAGGAAGTGGAGGAAGAGGCAAGAAAGCAACAAGTTGCACAGGCTGTCTGCCAGGGCTCTGCGTGCTCACCGTATTCACGAGCGATACCAGTAACCTCAACGACATCTCCCAAGTCACCAAACAGTTCTACACTCCTTCAAAAGCAAAATACTGCGGATGCCGGAAATCTGAAATAAAAACAGAAAATGCTGGAAAAGCTCAGCAAGTGAGGCAGCATTGGTGGAGAATGAAACAGAGTTGACGTTTCAGGTCGAAGACCTTTTGTCAGAACTGGAAGATGTTAAAGATTTGAAGTTTTTAAGTGAGTACAGAGCCAGGGAAAGTGGGGGAGGGAGGGGAGGAGAGGAAAGAACAAAAGGGAAGGTCTGTGATAGGGTAGAGGGCAAGAGTGATTAAATGACAAAAGGGATGACGGTGCAAGGTAAAGAGGGTGGTAATTGGACAATTTAAGATACAAAAGATTGGTCTCGATTAGCTGTAAATGGCAACAGCAGAACCATTACCAGCACTTGCTGTCTCAAAAAATGGGAGCAGTAGTTATGATCTGAAGTTATTGAAATCAATGTTGAGTCAGGACGGTTGTGAAGTGCCTAAACGAAAGATGAGGTGCTGTTCCTCGAGCTTACGTTGTGCTTCATTGGAACAGTGTAAGAGGCCAAGGACAGAGTGGGAGTGGGACGGGGAATTAAAATGGCAAGCGACCGGCAGGTCAGGGTCACGCTTGCGGACTGAGCGGAGGTGTTCAGCAAAGTGATCAACCAGTCTGCGTTTGGTCTCCCCAATGTAGAGGAGACCGCATTGTGAGCAGCGAATACAGTACACAAAATTGAAAGAAGTACAAGTAAACCGCTGTTTCAGGACTGTGTGGGGCCCTGGATGGTGGGAATGGAGGTGAAGGGACAGGTGTTGCATCTCCTGCACTCGAAACAGAAAGGTGCCGTGGGGAGGAGAGCGGGTGTTGGGGGTGATGGAAGAGTGGACCAGGGTGTCGCGGTGGGAGCAGTCCCATCAGAATGCTGAAAGGGGAGGGAAGGGGAAGATGTGTTTGGTGGCGGGATCGTGCTGGAGGTGGCGGAAATGGCGGAGGATGATAAGTGAATGTAGAGGCTGATTGGGTGGAAGGTGATGTCAAAGGGGACCCCATCGTGGTTCGGGGAAGGAAGAGAAAGGTTGAGGGCAGAAGTGCGGGAAATAGGACGGACACGATCGAGGGCCCTGTCAACTACAGAGGAGGGGAATCCACAGTTGACGAAAAAGGAAGACATATTGGAAGCACTGTTGTGGAAGGTGGCATCGCCAGAACAGATGAGACGGAGAAACTGGGAGAAGGGAATAGAGTCCTTACAGGAAGCGGGGTGGGAGGAAGTGTAATGAAGGTAGCTGTGGGAGTTGGTGAGCTTATAATAGATATTGGTTGACAGCCTATCCCCAGAAATGGAGATAGAGAAGTCGAGGAAGGGAACGAAAGAGTCGGAGATGGACCATGTGAAGGCGAGGGAAGGGTGGAAATTGGAAGCAAAGTTGATGAAATTTTCCAGTTCGGGATGAGAGCAGGAAGCGGCACTGATACAGTCATCACTGTATCAGAAAAAGAGGTGAGTGAGGAGACCTGAGTAAGACTGGAACAAGGAGTGTTCCATGTATCCCACAAAAAGGCAGGCATAGCTGGGTCCCATATGGGTTTCCATGGCGACACCTTTTATTTGGAGGAAGTGAGTGGAGTCAAAGGAGAAGTTGTTCAAAGTAAGAACAAGTTCAGCCAGTTGGAGGAAGCTGGTGGTGGATGGGGACTGGTTGGGCCTCCGTTCAAGGAAAAAGCGTAAGACCCGTAGGCCATTCAGGTGGGAGATGAAGGTGTAGAGGGACTGGATGGCCATGGTGAAAAGGAGACAGTTAGGGCCGGGGAACTGGAAACACTGTTAAAGTGGCGGAGGGCGTCAGAAGAGTCGCGGATGTAGGTCGGAACAGACTGGACAAGGGGAGAAAAAGTAGAGTCGAGATAGGAAGAGAGAAGTTCAGCCTGGGGCAAGAACAGGCTGAAACGATGGACCTCTCAGAGCAGTCTTGTTTGTGGATCTTGGGAAGGAGGTGGAAGCGGGCTGTGCGGGGTTGGGGTCTGTGAGCTTTGAGACCGTGGAGGGAAGATCTCCAGAGGAGATGAGGTCAGTGACGGTCTGAGAAACGCTGGCTTGATGTCTGGGAAATGGTGGCTTGATGTTCGGCGGTGGGGCCATGTCCAGGGGGGAAGTAGGAGGAGATGTCGGTGTGTTGGTGTTCAGCCTCCTCAAGGTAGAGGTCTGTTCGCCATACTACAACTACACTCCCCACCTTTCCTCTCCCATGTGACTATCAAATCGTCCTCCTTATGATTACACATTGCTTCCTCCTGCAGCTCATCGCATAAATAAAAATCACCACCAACTGCGCCTTCAAATACAAATTTATAAAGTTACACATGAAATCGTGTATACAACATTACACTATTCGCTCTTGTGCAGTCCCTTAGTGCCTGTCATTCGCGTGCAACTTCCTTCCCTAGTGCTCCTACGTGGTGCATCCCCAGTGGCTGAAGCATGAGTGAGGTAAGGCTGCTGACCTTCAATTAAGGAGCGTGCAGATGGCCTTGGAGGATGACCTCGAGCAGGTCTGGGCTGAACTTCAAACTGCACCATCTTGGCATGGGCTGCAGCAGGTCTGGCTGGCTAACAGGCAACAGCAAGGGCACTGGTGGAGTGGCAGGGGTGGGATCAGGAATGCTGTTATCCTGAGAGAGGACAGTAGGCTTGACTGCCATGGTACCACTGCCACTCTCCCGAGGCGGCGCCTCAGCAATCCTGGTGATCTGCTGGGGAACGGATTGCTGGAATGCTGTGGTATCCAGAACCATGATAGCAGCAGCCTGAGCTTCCAAAGCAGCAGCCTGAGCTTCCAAAGCAGCAGCCTGAGCTTCCAAAGCAGCACCCTAAGCTTCCAAAGCAACAATCTGAGCACCAAATCAAGTATGCAGACCTTTGATGGCATCTGTTTGTGCTGCAATGGAAGCTGAGACATCGGTCATCAGACGCTGCATCATGGTGGGCTCCACAGGTGTGCTGATGGAGGTGACCACCCCTTCCAAGTTGGACAGGGTGGGCTCCAAGCACTGCGCAAAGCCCTGTGCCAAGTTGAAGCGGGACTCCTCCATGCCCCTTGACATTGTGCGCAGACTTTCTGACAGGCTTTCCAGTGCTCCAAGTATTTGGTTGTGTACGCCCATCAGCCATCTTGAGTAGCCTGGCCCATCGAAGTCATCATCTGATTCCTCAGCAGCAGAACTAGTGTGCAACCTCGCCCTCCAGCAAGCTGGCACCTGTGGTATCCGTTCCCCCCACCCCGGCTCCTGCGCACTTGTGCCCAGTGTTTCACCATGTGCAGATCCCTCCTCTAATCGAGCCTCTAAAGGCCAAGCAGTGTCAGTATCTGAGCTGGCGGATGCGAGTGTCACATCAAGTGACGGTGCAGCATCAGTGTCTTCCTCTTCCTCCTCCTCCTCCACCATGGATGGTGCCGGCTCCAGCTCTTGGGTGTCTGCAATGGCAAAGGGAGACGGGTTGAGTTGTGCAACGTGAAGAGGAACAAGTAAAATGTGCATGCTGACACCATCTGCGGCACATGACTCAGAAAAGATTGTGGGATGAGGGAGATGTTTTTTTTATTCGTTCACTGGATGTGGGCGTCGCTGGCGAGGCCAGCATTTATTGCCCATCCCTAATTGCCCTCGAGAAGGTGGTGCTGAGCCGCCTTCTTGAACCGCTGCAGTCCGTGTGGGAAACTAGAAGGAGGGTTAGATATACAGAGACCCTTATCTTCGATAACTCCAGTGGCCATGGCCATGGCCACAGCGCCGTCCCGCCCAATGATCCCCAGCACAGTCTCCTCCGTGGGGGTGAGGACGTATAGGTGTGCCTGTCCTCTGTCCGTTCTTTCCTGCTGCCTCTTGTTATGCGCCACCTTCTCCTGCAAGTCAGAGGGAAGTGTATCAGTGAGTGTCCTGCAAGATGTTTGGGTGATGTGTCTGTCATGGTTGAATAGCTGTCAGTGTGTGAGATCTGTGAGTTGTGGGTGTGTGGATTGCAAGAGTGGTACAATGTGAGGGTGAGATGCAGAATCCAATGTGCAGTGTCACGTATGGATGGGCCGCGTTTGTTGGTGGGTGGGTGACTGGGGGTGACATGCACAGTGCAGTTGGTAAGATGTGCCACTTGACACTTGCATTCACTCACCTTGACCACGTGTGTCAAATCATTGAACTTTTTCCTGCACTGCATCCACGTGCGTGATGCAGTGCTTCTGGCATTCACCTCCAAGGCCACTTCCTCCCACTGCCTCCGCAGCTGGAGTCTGGAGGGTCTCCTGCCACCCTGTGGGTACAAGATGGCCCTCCGTGCATCCAGCTCCTCCACCAAGGCCTCCGTTGCATCATCAGCAAACCTCGGTGCACGTTCTCTTGCAGGTCCAGCCATTCCACTTGTTTTCCTCCACTGATTGCATTGACAGTGCACCTCCCCTTTAACAGGTGCAGGCTGCCTTTAAGTAGTGCTAACCACGCCACACATTGGGCCCCCTGCTGGTGCATGCAGCCACTCAACAGAGCAGGTAGTGCTGGCTGTTTGTAACAATCATGGAGATGAGCTGATAGCACGAATCTCACGTGCTGCCTGCATCTCAATGAATGGGTACGGATTAATCGCACACCGCGACCCCCGCGCCCGGATTCGGGGGTTATCGAATTTAACCACCATTGTGTTTTGCTATGTACCAAGAATGATAAAAGGCAATCAGGGCCATACACATTTGCTCCGTTTTTTGTTTCTTCTCATCCCCATGTACTAAAACTCCATCTTCCTCAACTCCTGGGAGAGGCAAAAAAAAGACCTCTGTCAAAAAAATACTGCTTAGACCGTTTATAGCCAATCAGGGAAGATCGAGGAAGCCCCACACCCATTCGTTATTTTCTAAAATAAATAGTCTTCCTTCCGTATGTCACAATCAACTAATTTTCCAAAAATCTGTCTTAACACCTTATTGAACTACTGTAAAGAGCCAGTTATCACTACCACCTCTGGAATCCTTTTCCACAGATCAGTCACCCTCTGGGAAAAGTAAAACTTCTTGGTGTCCACCCTCACTCCCTGCTTTCTTGTTTATGTGGGTGACCCCTAGTTCTACCCAACACCATCACCTCAAGCATACTACCTACTTGACTGGGCGAGGCTCATACTTTGGGCAGAGCCTCCTCCTAAAAGAGCAAAACTCAGCAAAGTACCTTTAATGAGCATATTTTAATATATAAATGAACTATGCATGTCTGGAGCTCTTCTGCAGACTGCAAATGGGCAAATATAATTCTCATTTTCAACAATAATAACAGTAACATGTGGCTATTTCAGATCCATTAGACAATCCAATATTAATGGAATGAATAATTAGAAACAAAAAGAAAATAACCTAATAAACGCCAGTGAACGCAGCTTTAGAAGAGATTGATCTTGCCTGACCAACTTCATAGATTTTTGTGAGCAGGTGACATTCCAAATTAATGAGAAGAAGCCATATGATGTAGTCTACACTGACCTCCAAAAGATTCATGATCAGGTAACACAAGAGATTCCTTTATAAGCCGAGATCAGTTGGTATAAAGGGTAAGACATGAGTGTGGATTCATAACTGGCTAAAGGGAAAGAAGCAGCTAGTGATTGTAAAAGGTTACGGTGAGGTCAGCTATTGAGTGAGGTGCCCCAGGGTTCTATGTTGGGGCCCCTTTATAGAAGGGGTAAATGTAAACTATCAGGACTCTGTCTTAATGCTATATACAGTGAAATCTGTCTAAATGGGGGCTCCCAAAAAACGGACGCCAACGGACTCTTATTGAGAGACCCAAATAACTTACATGGTAAAATATACAAGAGGCACTCTGAAACCACGGACACTCGCAAATTACAAACTACGGATAGCCTTCAATGCACCAAGCCTTTTTACAACTTAGATCTAAAAGAGGGAGTAAGAGGGGCAAAAAAAGAGTATGAGAATAGATAAGCAGCTAACATAAAAGGGAACTCAAAAGTCTTTTATAAACATATAAATAGTAAAAGGATAGTCAGGAGAAGGGTGGCAGCGATTAGGGACCAAAATGGAGATCTGTTGTGGAGGCAGAGGGTATGTGGCTGAGGTACTAAATCGATCTTCACTAGGGAAGAGGATGTTGCCAATGTAGCAGTAAAGGAGGAAGTAGTAGCGATATTGGATAGGATAAAAATAAAGGAGGTACTTAGAAGGTTGGCAGTACTCAAAGTAGAAAAGTCACCTGGTCCAGATGGGATGCATCCCAGATTATTGAGAGAAGTAAGGGTAGAAATTGCGGAAGCATTGGCCACAATCTTCCAATCCTCTTTAGATATGAGGGCAGTGCCAGAGGACTGGAGGATTGCAAATTTTTTTTAAAATTAATTCATGGGATGTGGGCGTCACTCGCAAGACCAGCATTTATTGCCCATCCCTAATTGCCCTTGAGAAGGTGGCGATGAGCTGCCATTTTGACCCGCTGCAGTTCGTGTGGTGAAGGTTCTCTCACAGTGCTGTTAGGTAGAGGTTCCCGAGATTTTGACCCAGCGACGATGATGGAACAGCAATATATTTTCAAGCCAGAATGGTGTGTGACTTGGAGGGGAACGTGCAGGTGGTGGTGTTCCCATGCGCCTGCTATCCTTGTCCTTCTAGGTGGTATAGGTCACGGGTTTGGGAGATGCTGTTGAAGAAATCTTGGTGAGTTGGTGCCACACTCGTTCAAATGCTGCCTTGATGTCAAGGACAGTCACTCTCACCTCACCTCTGGAATTCATCTCTTTTGTCCATGTTTGGACCAAGGCTGTAATGAGATCTGGAGCCGAGTGGTCCTGGCGGAACCCAAACTGAGCATCGGTGAGCAGGTTATTGGTGAGTAAGTGCCGCTTGACAGCATTGTCGATGACACCTTCCATCACTTTGCTGATGATTGAGAGTAGACTGATGGGGCGGTAATTGGCCGGATTGGATTTGTCCTGCTTTTTGTGGACAGGACATACCTGGGCAATTTTCCATTTTATCAGGTGCCAGTGTTGTAGCTGTACTGGTACAGCTTGGCTTGAAGTGCGGCTAGTTCTGGAGCACAAGACTTCAGCACTACAGCCGGGATGTTGTCGGGGCCCATAGCCTTTGTGCAAAAAAGGGAAAGGGATAAACTTGACAATTACAGGCCAGTCAGCCTAATGTCAATAGTGGGGAAACTTTTAGAGACAGTAATCCGGGACAAATTAATTGGCACTTGGAAAAGTATGGGCTAATAAATGAAAGTCAGCATGGATTTGTTAAAGAAAAATCGTGTTTGACTAACTTGATTGAGTTCTTTGATGAAGTAACGGAGAGGGTTGATGAGGGTAGTGCAGTTGATGTGTATATGGACTTTCAAAAGACATTTGAATCACATAATAGACTTATAAGAAAAATTAACGCCCATGGGATTAAAGGGACAGTGGCAGCATGGATACAAAATTGGCTAAGGGACAGAAAGCAGAGAATTGTGGTGAATGGTTGTTTTTCAGACTGGAGGGAAGTATACAGTGGTGGTCCCCAGTGGTTGGTATTAGACAATTGGTCTTTTTGATATGTTAATGATCTGGACTTGGGCATACAGGGTTTAATTTCAAAGTTTGCAGATGACATGAAACTCAGGAATGTAGTGAACAACGTGGAGGATGGTAACAGACTTCAGGAGGACATAGACTGGTGAAATGGGCAGATACATGGCAGATGAAATTTAACACTGTGAAGTGATACATTTTGGTCGGAAGAATGGGGAGAGGCAATATAAACTAAATGTTATAATTTTAAAGGGGGTACAGGAACAGAGAGCTGGGGGTGTATGTACATAAATCTTTGAAGGTGGCAGGACAAGTTGAGAAGGCTGTTTAAAAAAAACATATAGGATCCTGGGCTTTATTAATAGATGCATAAGTGTACAAAAGCAAGGAAGTTATGCTAAACCTTTGTAAAACACTGGTTAGGCCCCAGCTGGAGTATTGTGTGCAATTCTGGGCACCACACTTTAGGAAGGATGTCAAGGCCTTAGAGAGGGTGCAGAAAAGATTTACTAGAATGGTACCAGGGATGAGGGACTTCAGTTATGTGGAGAGACTGGAGAAGCTGGGGTTGTTCTTCTTAGAGCAGAGAAGGTTAGGAAGGGATTTGGTAAGAGTTATTCAAAATCATAAATGGTTTTGAAAGAGTAAATAGGGAGAAACTATTTCTAGAGGCAGAAGGGTCAGTAACCAGAGGACACAGATTTAAGCAAAAGAAGCAGAGGCGACATGAGGAAACATTTTCTTATGCAGAGAGTTGTTATGATCTGGAATGCACTGCCTGAGAGGGTGGTGGAAGGAGATTCAATAATAACTTTCGAAAGGAAATTGGATAAATACTTGAAGGGAAAAAATTAACAGGACCATGGAGAAAGATCAGGAGAATGGGACTAATTTGATGGCTTTCAAAGAGCCGGCACAGGCACGATGGGCTGAATGGCGGCCTCCTGTGCTGTAGCTCACTATGATACTATGAAAACACGGGACACACAGGTCAGTGCAAGGCAGCAGCGGGTTTTGTGAAAGAAACGGCTTTTGTGGAATGGGGAGCTCTTTGCCCAGCAGACACGATGGGCCGAATGGCTTCCTGCTGTGCCGTAAATTTTCTATGATTCAATGATTCTATCCATAGCAGCAGAGAAATGGCTCAATCTCTGGGATTGAATGCTTGCACAGCTCTATCCCAGGGATAGAGCAAGTTCTCTGCTACTATTGATGTTGGGTAAAGAACTCCCCATTCAACAAAAGCCGTTTCTTTCACAAGACCCGCTGCCGTCTCACGCTGACCTGCATACGCTGACCTGCATGCACTGACCTCACCAGCCTCCTGTATCAAGGAAAGCACGAGCAAACAGCGAGAGGGGCCGGCCTTTCCTTTTATTTTTCTTTCTTTCAAAAATAGGAGGCATGTATATTGAACTTGCTGACGGGTAAATAGAAAAAAACATATGGGTGTTATTTGACTCAATACTCACCATGCCTATACGGTGTGAGATGGCAATAACAAAGTGAACAGGATGTTGGCTTGTATTACCAAATCAGTTGACTTCAAATTCCCAGTGGACATGCTGAAGCTGTAAGTGCCCTGCCTGGCCAGGTTTTGCCTGCAGTACTGTATACCGTTCTGGTTGTTGCAACATAAGTGGGTCATCCAGACCCTAGAGTCAGTACAGAGTATAGCAGTGAATCTGATCCCTAGTATTACAGACATGGGTTATATGGTCTGACCTGATAAGATAGGGCTCCTCAGCCTCTGAAAGAGACCTTTAAGAGGGGACTTTGTAATGGCATTTAGGATACATAATGCTTCTGTTGTCTAGGTCTGTGGGGCTACCCTTCTTTGCTTCCGTTTTTACCTATCTCTTCTGCCAGTAGTGCCGTGGGATTTTTTACGTCCAGCTGAGTGCTCAGACAGGATTTTGATTTAACATCTCATCTGAAAGACAGCACCTCCAACAGTGCAGCACTCCCTTGGTGCTGGACTGATGAGTCAGCCTAGATTATGTGGTCGAGTCTATGGAGTGGGGCTTTAACCCACAACTTTCTGACTCAGAGGGGAGAGTGCTATAACTGAGCTAAGCTGACACTATAGGCTGGAGAGCTACCTTCATCTGAACCTATCTTGTGAAAGTCCTGGAGGTAATGAAAATGACAGTTTCTGAGAGGACCCAAGTGATGATAAGCCTCAACGAAAGTTACTCTATTGATGGGATAACCAGCTCTTATTTTGTCATCAGGAATTTAATGGCCTGAATCATCAAATCATTGTGTAACAGATTATTAGTGGATGTGTAGCATACAGTAACTTGTCAGTTTCTCTTTCCTCATTGTGAGGAAATACCTTGACCCTATTCGGACCCTAGACCCTAGATCAGATACTCACTATAGATGTGAGCAGTTATGTGTACAAACTTCATGGAAAAGTGAAAGATTGCATTAAATCAATCTAATAGGGATTGTAGAATTCAGCCTAGTATCTTCAGCCCAGTGATATAAATACAAACTTTAGTTTGGGTGAATTAATCATTAGAATGCCAGGAAGGTCTCTAAACTTCTTGTGCCCCTAGGCTATCCAGCTTGGTTTGTTTCCAGCTTATGTACTATGATGTTGAAAATATTAATATTACAATAAAGAGCTCAAATTTCAAAGATAACCATATTACTGTAATAAACCTAAAATATTAAATTAAACATTGAAAACACAATAATCCATAAAATAAACACTTTGCTTGTACTGATCCTGCCATCCATTTTCCTTTTCTTAAAATTTTAACTTTATCTTTACTGCTTTGTGAGTTCTGTTTGTTCTACCTATTCTATCCATTTTTGCTATGTATTTTAACTTGAAAATATTTCCTTTCCTTTCTTCTACCTCCTTGCTTCCCCCTTCCTTTTTAAAAAAACCCCCTATATTAGCATAATCACCTGTAAATGGTAAATTCATCCAAGGTGTTCAGAGGGTTAAAAATGCTCATTCCTGTAATTGCTTTCAATTTTTTTGCTGGCCTTCTCCAAATTGTGTAGGTGGTGTAAACAGGTGGAAAGGATTATAACTAGTGAAATTAGTTCTGTCATATTGAGTACACTAACTTTTAAAAGACTACACTCTCTCTCCAGCGCCTTCCAAATGTAAGGCACTTTGAAATGTTAAAGTTTATAGCCCCTCTCACTATTCAGACGCACTTCACTCAGTAGGAGAGATGGGGTGCTGTTTGAGTGAAATGTGGTTACACTCGTTAGATTTCACGGTCATGCACAAGATGTTATCTGCAGCCAATGGTTCCACTCTGCCTGAAACCCCTGAGACTACGGTTCATTGCCAAAGGCACTTTCCCATCAGGAGATTAGAGAAGAGACTAAAACGTAGGTTGTATTGTGCATGTGGGTCACGTCATGTGAAGAGATGGAGCAAAAAGAGAAAAAGCAAAGTAACCAAATTTAAGCCTAATCATTCAGCCTAATTTTTCCATGAAATGATGCAGGATTGATGTAACTACAATAAACTTGTAATTTCACCTACTGTCAGTGATTAACCCATTGGTCCTATCATGAAAAACAAGCACATTGAAGTGAATGAAGTTTTGATGAAAAAATCTCCTGGTTAGAAAAGAGTTAGGCATTGAATTATTTTCAAGGAAAAAAGGCACCTAACTAATTACCTTTTAAACTTTGTAGGGTTTTAAATCCACTTGCATTTTTATGTTTAAAAACTGGATTGTATTGTTTATACAGTAAACAATTTACTGCTGTCTTCATTCTTCAAAGGGAGATTTTCTTAACCTCCCATTTTTTCATCACTGTATATCTTCAACCAGGAGGCTTGGACCATTGGCTGCAGAACATTGTTCTCTGTGATTTGGCTGTCAAGTGCTGCAATTTAAGCATGGTGAGCTGGTTGGTGTTCATTTTCTTGTCATCTCCCACCTCCTTCTATTGGACCATAGAAGTTTACAGCACAGAAAGAGGCCATCGTGTCTGTGTTGGATCTTTGCTAGAGCAATCTAAAACTAATCTCACTGCCTTGGTCTCTCTCCATAGCCCTGTATCTTCCTCTGCTTCAAATATGTATCCACTTTTCCCTTAAGGCACAATAGTCTCTGCCTCAACCACTCCCTGTGGCAAATTATTCCATGCTCCAATAATTCTCATTTTAGCCGAGTCCAATGATTTAACCCACAATCCCTTCTTGTGGAAAAGTATGTGCTGTACCTTTTGCTATTTTTAAACCCGAGTCGTTTCTATTTTTTATTTGTTCATATTAAAATCTCTGCAGTCATCTGGACACAGCAGTCAATTTTGTGTAAGCATATTTAATGGAGGTCCTCTGTTTAGACTAGTGAGAAACTCCACTAAACACTTGAATTTATTGTTCTTAGTAAATTTTTGTGTTCATCAAAGCCAGGAGAGGGAACAGAACAATTTCCCACTTTTGGCAACTAATGTCAGCATGAAACACGTCCAGGTCATGGACCTTATAGAATGGATCGATACAGTTTGAAGTACACTGTAATCTGCTCCAACAATGTGCCCTAACCCCAGCTTCATAAGAGCTTCCACTAGAACTGTGAAAGTTAATTTACCACACCAACCATCTGGGTGAGATTCCAGATTTTTTTTGTTCCTTTGCACCATATTTCTGGCAGTTTTTTGCCCAGGGTCTTGGCTGATTAGAAACTGGGTTGAAATTGTCCAGTCACATTCTATATAGGACAGGTACAGTTGGTAAAAAGTGAATATCCCTGCCCTATCAGCCTGGGTTTGGTTTGTGCTCTTTAAGAACCCAGTTCCCCCTCAAGCCCCTTTTTAAAAAAAAAATGTTGCATTTATTCACAGTGTGTGTGAGTGTGTGTGTGTGTCAGTCATTTGGGATTGATTCAGTTAATAATTGGGGAGAATTTATGACAGGATATGGGTCAGATTCTGAATGATTTCAGGCAGACTCTGGCTGCTGTTTGTCACTATAAATGTTGATAAACTTGTCAACTAAAAGCAGTAAAAAAAAGTATTATGGTTGAAAAGATCCTGTGGTGTAGAGGTTAAGGTGCAAGCTTCACAGCACTGTCCTGAGTGGGTGGTGGCAGACACTTGAGTTGATGTGTCTGATGTCTGAGGGGTTTTGTCAGTTCCCAGCAGGGCTATTTGATGGGAATGTCTTGGGGACACCTATCCCAGGGAAAGGACTGACATTTGATCTACCTCTTCAGCATGTGTGCCTCTTGTCCACTAAATCACAGAATAGTATTGGTAATGAGATATAATCCTGCAACTGAAGAATTACTAGAAGTTAGAGATGAAGACAGTGGAGAAAATAAAATGAAAACAAAAAGGGCTGAGGTGCAGGAGACACTTTTGTTTTGAAGATGAGTGCTGGACATGTAGGAAATTTAACTTTAATGGGTCAACGTAAAATGGCTTCAATCATATAGTAGTAATGCTTTTTGGCACTCAAGGTCCAAAGAACACTTCCAAAACTTGCTGCCAGCCTCATGTTTAATATCTGGCCTGAATTGCAGACAATTGATTTAGCACAGCCATTCAAAAATTTGAAAAGTACCTAGTTAATTAAGGAGGATTTTTCCAAAGGCAGTTGCTGTTTGTACACTTTGGAGGTGCTACATAGTGAGGATTAGCAGCATGCTTCTTTCATAAAGAGATCATTCCAGGAAAAATTTCAATTTGATTATTCCTGGAATGCTTCTCTTGTGTTGGAAGAGCTGATTGTTGACCTGTAATGCCAGTGAATCTGCTTATCCCAGCTAGTAGGGTTGTTTCAGTGCCCCTGCATATCGTGAATAATCGCTGCTGCTGCAGGGTGATTGTTCCATGAGCAACCATGCCAACTTATTCTAGTGTGAACTGATAGTTAGAAAGTTTGCACCTAACCAAACTTAGCCTAATATCAAGGATGAGGTAGCAAGCAGAGTTCAGACACATTGCCACAGGAGGAAGGAAAGGAAATGACTTGCCCATCACCTACCATTAGCTTGAATAGAATATGTTGCATGTGGACTTCTAAACCCATTAGGAGAATTCACTAACCATGCAATCAATATTTCTATTTGACCACAAAATACACTTAGTTTAATTTGCCTTTCCTGTTATAAGGCACAGCATCTAGTCTTTGAATATACAACATAATGAGATTAGATCATTTGTTCTTGAATATCCCATTGTTCAGTAATTCAAAGTCATATTTTGTGCTTAAAAAAATCTGAATTATCCGATAATTTGCATTAAGCAATGTAAATAACATAAAAAAGTGAGAGTTTAGTGCAAAAATATTTGAATTATCACAGAATTCAAATTAAGCAACTTTGAATTGAGAAGCATTACATAGAATGGGGAACAGATAGGGTGGATAGAGAGAAACTATTTCCGCTGGTTGGGGATTCTAGGATTAGGGGGCACAGTCTAAAAATTAGAGCCAGACCTTTCAGGAGCGAGATTAGAAAACATTTCTACACACAAAGGGTGGTAGAAGTTTGGAACTCTCTTCCGCAAAAGGCAATTGATACTAGCTCAATTGCTAAGTTTAAATGTGAGATAGATAGCTTTTTGGCAATCAAAGGTATTAAGGGATATGGGTCAAAGGCGGCGGGTATATGGAGTTAGTTCACAGATCAGCCATGATCTTATCAAATGGTGGAGCAGGCACAAGGGGCTGAATGGCCTACTCCTGTTCCTATGTTAGAATGTACAGCACAGAAACAGGCCATTCTGCCCAACAAGTCCATGCCGGTGTTTGTGCTCCACACGAGCCTCCTCCCACCCGTCTTCATCTAATCCCATCAACATATCTTTCTATTCCTTTCTCCCTCATGTGTTTATCCAGCTCCCCCTTAAATGCATCTATGCTAGTCGCCTCACTACTCCTTGTTTAGTGAGTTCCACATTCTAACCACTCTCTGGGCAAAGAAGTTTCTCCCAAATTCCCTATTGGATTTATTAATGAATATCTTATATTTATGGCCCCTAGTTCTGGTCTCCCCCCAACAAGTGGAAACATCTTCTCTAGATTTACCCTATCAAACCCTTTCATAATCTTATAGACCTCTATCAGGTCACCCCTCTGTCTGCCCTTTTCTAGAGAAAAGAGCCCCAGCCTGTTCAATCTTTTCTGATAGGTATAACCTCTCAGTTCTGATATCTGTGTAAATATTTTTTGTACATTCTCCAGTGTCTCTATATCCTTTTTTCTAATATGAAGACCAGAACTGTGCACATTACTCCAAGTGTGGTCTAACCAAGGTTCTATACAAGTTTAACATAACTTCTCTGCTTTTCAATTCTATCACTCTAGAAATGAACCCCAGTGCTTGGTTTGCTTTTTTTTTGTCCTTATTAACCTGCATCACTACTTTTAGTGATTTGTATATTTGTACCCCCAGATCCCTCTGCTCCTCTACCCCATTTAGACTCTTATTTTCCAATGAGTCCGTGGCCTCCTTATTCTTCCTACCAAAATGTACCACCTCACACTTGTCTATATTGAAATTCATTTGCTAATTACACGCCCATTCTGCAAGTCTATTAATGTCTTCCTGTATTTTGTCGCAGTCCTCCTCAGTATTAATTAACTATACCCCCCCAATTTGGTGTCGTCTGCAAATTTTGAAATTGTATTTCCGATTCCCGAGTCCAAATCATTTATGTAAATGATGAACAGTGATCCCAGCACCGATCCTTGTGGAACACCACTTCCCACCTTTTCCAGTCGGAGTAAGTAGATATAACAAGTGTGACTGACAGGAAAAAAACAACAAAAAAGTGTTACAGGAAGTATGTGTTGCGTCTGCACGCAGTTCCTGTAGTGCAAGACTTTTAGCACGGCACTCGCTTCCTGTTCACATTAACCTTTTATGTCAAACTTTTTATGTCAACACTTATAATGGGAAAACCATGTGCCAGCATGTTATAATGGAAAAATCCAATGAAAGTGTTCGTGGTCGCATTTGGTTGAAATGAATTACTCAAAATGTTCTTTGCAAAATAATTTGGCTACCATTTTTCCTCAGTAGCTGGAATTTCTAATGTCCAAAATAAAATTTTAATCAAATTTTAAAAGGGTACATATTTCACAGTGGCATAATTAAATTAACCCATTGAGTTTCCTTTTGATGCCTTCTGTAAAATTTTTCCTTCAAGGCCTCAGTTTGTGTCAACACCTGGGCTTTGACTGGATATTTTTTCCTTAGAAAGTAGGTGTCAGCCATGGCATAATGGCAACACTCACACCTCTGAGTCAGAAGTTTGTGGGTTCAAATTTCACTCCAGAGACTTGAGCACAAAATCTAGGCTGCCACTCCAGTGCAGTGCTGAGGGAGTGCTGCACTGTTGGAGGTGCCATCTTTCAGAGGAGACTTTAAACTGAGACCCCGTCTGCGCTCTCAGGTGGACGTAAAAGATCCCATGGCACTTTCGAAGAAGAGCAAAGGAACTCTCCCCGGTCGGTGTCCCTCAACCAACATCACTAAAACAGATTATCTGGTCGTTATCACATTGCTGTTTGTGAGATCTTGCTGTGCACAAATTGGCTGCTGCATTTCCTACATTGCAACAGTGACTACACTTCAAAAGTACCTCATTGGCCGTAAAACACCCTAGGACATCCTGAGGTCGTGAAAGATGCTATATAAATGCAAGCTCTTTATTTCTTTACCACATTGTGCATTCTGAGCATGAGCTTGTTACATTTCAGGATTTCTGATTATGTCATCACGGAGGTGGAGGCTTTGTGCAATATATATTGAAACTGCTGCTATTGAGGTAAACGTGGTTCTCGAGTTCAAGTTCACGGGACAGAAACACTGGCAGATGTAGATTAATTTTCAAACTGGGCATCTGAACCAGCATGCTACAATGAAAGGTAGTTTTAAAACTGTGATCTTTCACACTCTTGCTGCTGCAACAGCTCTTATTAATTTGAATTCAGCAATGGTCATTGCCAGGTTAGGCTGATGGATTCTGTTTTTGGCTGGGGCCAGGCAGTTTGACTAAAAGCTGACACTAGAGTCAGGCTGAGAGAAAAAAAAGACAGGAGATTACAAGGAGAGGAGGTTCTGCCCTGGACTACAGGACTGAATGCAGAAGACTTCATTCTGTTTTAAGTCAAAAAGATGGGTTTTGAGAAGATGTTGAAAAGAGGAGGGAGAGATGCAGGGGTTTACTGAGGGAGTCCCAGAGGGTGGAGCCAAGGCAGCTGAAAACTGTGCCACCAATGGTTGGGTAAAGGAAGAGGGATACAAAAAAAAGAGGGCCTGGTGGGGGCATGGGTGGAATATAAGGTTGGAAGATTTTGCAGTGGTAGGCTGGGGACAAGGGAGTGAAGGTACTTGGAGATCAGTACGAGGGGATTAACTTTAGAACATTGAGGTCAAGGAACCAGTGTAGGTCAACAAAGACTGGGGTGATGGGCAAGTGGGACTTTGTTGGACAGGCTGTGTTTTGGATAAGTTTGAGTTTTTGGAGGATGTGAAAGGAGAGCAATGAAATGATCAAGTCTAGGGATGACTAAAGCATAGCTAAAGGTTTCAGTGCCAGGAAGGGCTGAGGTCAGAGCAGGGCCAGGCAATGTTGTGCAGGTGAAAATAGACAGTCTTGGTGATTCATAGGATGTGGGGTTTAAAGCTCAGGGGCAAATGTTTATCTCTAATATTCAGAACACATTCTGAGCAATATCTATTTTAAATAATACAGGTTTCCCCAGGTCAGTCCTTGGAAAGCCCTTTTCTATACTTCTGGGGAGTGATGGGAATTAATTCTTCTCCATCCTTCCCTCCCAACTGCCACATGGGCTCTGACCTTCCTACTCCCATTTGCCACTCTTTCTCTTCTCCCCCCCCCCCCCCCCCCCCCCAATTGCCTTTCACAATGTCTTCCCCATCCTGATGTGGAGATGCCGGTGATGGACTGGGGTTGACAATTGTAAACAATTTTACAACACCAAGTTATAGTCCAGCAATTTTATTTTAAATTCACAAGCTTTCGGAGGCTTCCTCCTTCGTCAGGTGAACGATGTGAAAATGAAATCCTCGAAATGAAATCGCATTTATAATTCACAGAACAATGCTTGTTGATTACAGACAGTTTTTTCAACTGCCCGTTGCCAAGGCAATCAGTGTGTAGACAGACAGGTGTTACCTGCCAGGTCTCAGAATATACAAATCACCAAAAAAAAACAACAAACAAAAAAAAACAGAGATAGAGAGGTAGAAACATAGAAAAGACAGCAACTGACCCGTTATATTAAAAACAGATAACATTTGTTCGCTGGTGGGGTAACGTGTAGCGTGACATGAACCCAAGATCCCGGTTGAGGCCGTCCTCATGGGTGCGGAACTTGGCTATCAATTTCTGCTCGACGATTTTGCGTTGTCGTGTGTCTCGAAGGCCGCCTTGGAGTACGCTTACCCGAAGGTCGGTGGATGAATGTCCATGACTGCTGAAGTGTTCCCCGACTGGGAAGGAACCCTCCTGTTTGGCGATTGTTGCGCGGTGTCCGTTCATCCGTTGTCGCAGCGTCTGCATGGTCTCGCCAATGTACCATGCTCTGGGGCATCCTTTCCTGCAACGTATGAGGTAGACAACGTTGGCCGAGTCACAGGAGTATGAACCATGCACTTGGTGGGTGGTGTCCTCTCGTGTGATGGTGGTATCTGTGTCGATGATCTGGCACGTCTTGCAGAGGTTACCGTGGCAGGGTTGTGTGGTGTCGTGGACGCTGTTCTCTTGAAAGCTAGGTAATTTGCTGCGAACGATGGTCTGTTTGAGGTTGGGTGGCTGTTTAAAGGCGAGTAGTGGAGGTGTGGGGATGGCCATAGCGAGGTGCTTGTCCTCATTGATGACATGTTGAAGGCTGCGGAGAACATGGCGTAGTTTCTCTGCTCCGGGGAAGTACTGGACGACAAAGGGTACTCTGTTGGTTGCGTCCCGTGTTAGTCTCCTGAGGAGGTCTATGCGATTTTTTGCTGTGGCCCGTCGGAACTGTCGATCGATGAGTCGAGCGTCATATCCCGTTCTTACTAGGGCGTCTTTCAGCGTCTGTAGGTGTCCATCGCGTTCCTCCTCGTCTGAGCAGACCCTGTGTATTCGCAGGGCCTGTCCATAGGGGATGGCCTCTTTGACGTGGTTAGGGTGGAAGCTGGAAAAGTGGAGCATCGTGAGGTTGTCCGTGGGCTTGCGGTAGAGTGAGGTGCTGAGGTGCCCGTCTTTGATGGAGATTCGTGTGTCCAAGAAAGAAACTGATTCTGAGGAGTAGTCCATGGTGAGCTTGATGGTGGGATGGAACTTGTTGATGTTATCGTGTAGTCTCTTTAGTGATTCCTTGCCGTGGGTCCATAGAAAGAAAATGTCGTCGATGTATCTGGTGTATAGTGTTGGTTGGAGGTCTTGTGCAGGGTTCCGTTGCCTGATACGATAGGACGTCCGGGTGTGTTGGCTTTGTGTATCTTTGGGAGGCAGTAGAAGTCTCCCACGCGGGGAGTACGTGGGATGAGAGTGCGTAGGATGCTTTGAAGGTCTGGATCGAAGGTCTTGATCAGTTTGTTGAGCTGGTGGGTGTGTTCTTTGGTCGGATCTGCGGGTAACCGTCTGTAGTGTTCCTGGTTGTCCAGTTGTCGGTATGCTTCTTTGCAATAGTCCGTTCTGTTCTGTATGACTATGGCTCCTCCTTTGTCCGCTGGTTTGATGACGATGTTGCGGTTGGTCTTGAGAGCGTTGATGGCATTGCGTTGTGCTCGGGTGACATTCTGGACTGTCTTCTGAGTGCGGCTGATGAATCTGGCATTGACGTATTTCCTGACAGCTTGAGCATACATGTCCAGCTGAGGGCAGCGACCCTCCGGAGGAGTCCAGTTTGACTCTTTCCTCTTCGGTTGCTGTACCGCGGATCCCTCTGTCTGCTGTTCCGGATCGTCGATTGTCTCATTGGGTTCGCTGCTGAAATCTTGGGGTTTGTGGTAGAATTCTTGGAGCCTCATTCTCCTGATGAATTCCTCTGTGTCCGCCGCGAGACTAGTGGGGTCCATTTTGGTAGTGGGGCAGAAATTGAGCCCTCGGCTGAGAACTTCGATTTCGTCTGGTTGAAGGGTGTGGTCGGACAAATTGACGATAGACTTCCCTGTGGTTGCAACCGTGGTACCAGGGGAAGCTTGGTCGATGCTGGTGGTGATGCCGAGTTTCTCAAGCTTCCTGCTCTTGGTTTTCATGTAGGCAGCGTAGTTCCGTTGCCTCGTCTGTTTGGCGGTATAACGTAGCTGGTCTGCATGGGTCGCTGCCCTCAGCTGGACATGTATGCTCAAGCTGTCAGGAAATACGTCAATGCCAGATTCATCAGCCGCACTCAGAAGACAGTCCAGAATGTCACCCGAGCACAACGCAACGCCATCAACGCTCTCAAGACCAACCGCAACATCGTCATCAAACCAGTGGACAAAGGAGGAGCCATAGTCATACAGAACAGAACGGACTATTGCAAAGAAGCATACTGACAACTGGACAACCAGGAACACTACAGACGGTTACCCGCAGATCCGACCAAAGAACACACCCACCAGCTCAACAAACTGATCAAGACCTTTGATCCAGACCTTCAAAGCATCCTACGCACTCTCATCCCACGTACTCCCCGCGTGGGAGACTTCTACTGCCTCCCAAAGATACACAAAGCCAACACACCCGGACGTCCTATCGTATCAGGCAACGGAACCCTGTGTGAGAACCTCTCTGGATACATCGAGGGCATCCTGAAACCTATCGTACAGGGAACCCCCAGCTTCTGTCGCGACACTACAGACTTCCTACAAAAACTCAGTACCCACGGACCAGTTGAACCAGGAACACTTCTCACCACGATGGACGTCTCGGCACGATACACCAGTATCCCCCACGATGACGGCATCACTGCGACAGCATCAATACTCAACACCAACAACAGCCAATCTCCGGACGCCATCCTACAACTCATCCGCTTCATCCTGGATCACAATGTCTTCACCTTCGATAACCAGTTCTTTACCCAAACACACGGAACAGCCATGGGGACCAAATTCGCACCCCAATACGCCAACATTTTCATGCACAAGTTCGAGCAGGACTTCTTCACTGCACAAGACCTCCAACCAACACTATACACCAGATACATCGACGACATTTTCTTTCTATGGACCCACGGCAAGGAATCACTAAAGAGACTACACGATAACATCAACAAGTTCCATCCCACCATCAAGCTCACCATGGACTACTCCTCAGAATCAGTTTCTTTCTTGGACACACGAATCTCCATCAAAGACGGGCACCTCAGCACCTCACTCTACCGCAAGCCCACGGACAACCTCACGATGCTCCACTTTTCCAGCTTCCACCCTAACCACGTCAAAGAGGCCATCCCCTATGGACAGGCCCTGCGAATACACAGGGTCTGCTCAGACGAGGAGGAACGCGATGGACACCTACAGACGCTGAAAGACGCCCTAGTAAGAACGGGATATGACGCTCGACTCATCGATCGACAGTTCCGACGGGCCACAGCAAAAAATCGCATAGACCTCCTCAGGAGACTAACACGGGACGCAACCAACAGAGTACCCTTTGTCGTCCAGTACTTCCCCGGAGCAGAGAAACTACGCCATGTTCTCCGCAGCCTTCAACATGTCATCAATGAGGACAAGCACCTCGCTATGGCCATCCCCACACCTCCACTACTCGCCTTTAAACAGCCACCCAACCTCAAACAGACCATCGTTCGCAGCAAATTACCTAGCTTTCAAGAGAACAGCGTCCACGACACCACACAACCCTGCCACGGTAACCTCTGCAAGACGTGCCAGATCATCGACACAGATACCACCATCACACGAGAGGACACCACCCACCAAGTGCATGGTTCATACTCCTGTGACTCGGCCAACGTTGTCTACCTCATACGTTGCAGGAAAGGATGCCCCAGAGCATGGTACATTGGCGAGACCATGCAGACGCTGCGACAACGGATGAACGGACACCGCGCAACAATCGCCAAACAGGAGGGTTCCCTCCCAGTCGGGGAACACTTCAGCAGTCATGGACATTCATCCACCGACCTTCGGGTAAGCGTACTCCAAGGCGGCCTTCGAGACACACGACAACGCAAAATCGTCGAGCAGAAATTGATAGCCAAGTTCCGCACCCATGAGGACGGCCTCAACCGGGATCTTGGGTTCATGTCACGCTACACGTTACCCCACCAGCGAACAAATGTTATCTGTTTTTAATATAACGGGTCAGTTGCTGTCTTTTCTATGTTTCTACCTCTCTATCTCTGTTTTTTTTTGTTTGTTGTTTTTTTTTGGTGATTTGTATATTCTGAGACCTGGCAGGTAACACCTGTCTGTCTACACACTGATTGCCTTGGCAACGGGCAGTTGAAAAAACTGTCTGTACTCAACAAGCATTGTTCTGTGAATTATAAATGCGATTTCATTTCGAGGATTTCATTTTCACATCGTTCACCTGACGAAGGAGGAAGCCTCCGAAAGCTTGTGAATTTAAAATAAAATTGCTGGACTATAACTTGGTGTTGTAAAATTGTTTACAATTCCCCATCCTGAGCACTGCACTGCCCCTTCCTCTTGATATTCCCCACCCCCATGCTGAACACCCATACTTTCCCCCCATTCCCCAGTGCAGACGCACCCCTATCACTATGCTTTTGTCAGTAACACCATACAACTCCTACCTACTGTCCCGAACCCCTGCATGCACCTCCCGGTACTCCCACACTCAGCGAGACAATTTCCCAGTGCATCCACCACTGCCATCCAGTATACCCACATCATAAGCCTTTGCTTCGACAACTACCTCACCCCTCCCAATGTGCCCCCACCCAAGAGATCTCCCCAGTGCTCTCATATCTCATCTCACACTTCCCTCACCTCTCCTGCAATCATGTCCGTAGTGCCACTTCTGATTGGTTGTTTTTGTGACTGTATTTTACCAAAACAAATTCTGTGGCAAACTTGGTAGTTCCCCATTCCTTCTTTCACTAAACCTCTGCCCAGCCCAGTGCCCCCGCCACCACTCCCCAGCTTCAAGCTATGCTTCTGCTCCAGGTCCCGCCTTCTCCTTGCTCTAGCTCTCGTCTCCACTCTTTTTCTCTTGCTGTCCTCCACTCTAGGTTCACTTCTTCCAAATTCCTGATGAGCAGGTTTCAACTCTGCACTGGAAAAGGGCTATTTAATTATCTGTACACGATGGCTGTCATCTTGCTACCTTCCCTGGGCTTTAGTGCAGTAAAAGAACATGTGTCAAAGACACACAGATAATGGCGGACATAAAAAAAGACTTGCATTTATATAACACCTTTTATGACCTCAGTACATCCCAAAGTGCTTTACAGTCAATTAAGTACTTTTGAAGTGTAGGCACTGGTGTAATGTAGGAAAGGGGAGGAGATGGAAGAAAAGATTTAAAGATGGAGAAAGGGCGAGAAAAGGAGTGGGTTACACAGAAATACAGACAAGAAGAAGAGAAAATGTATGAAAGTTTAACAGAAACTGAGGAGGACAGTAACTAAAACAGAGGAAACAAAGCTTTAGAAAGTGAAAGACAAATAGGAAGACATTTATAGACATTTTTTTTATTTTTTATCAATGAACCAGGCCATAGAAGAGCAATGTATAATTTTATTGAAGGTAATAAAACCACAAGAACAAATTTTTAATCATGCCCCAATTTTTCATCTACTTCCTCTGTTTCCACTATAACTATTTTGAATTCTTTCAAACAGATATCATCTTTTGTTCTTAAGAGCAGGATGAGAATAGCTGAACTGCATTAAAATTAGCCCTTGACAGTTGCAACTAACACGAGAACCTATTTGGGAAGCTTTACCCATCATTGGTTTCTTCATGTTGGTTGCCAGGCTGTCGTAGGGTTTAGAATAGAGAAGAAAAGGATTACTTCAAAGCCTCAAAGTGGGATGCATAACTTCTAGACTGTGCATCAGTACTGTGTGACATTAAGCTGAACTTATAAGCCATTTAGACCTTGTGAGTTAGTTCAATGAAGAAGTAAAATGTAGTAATGAGCCCACATCTTTTCATTTAAATATTCAAAAAGTTACTTATTTTCCTTTAAGACTAGCCTTTTTACTACTTAATGTCCATCACTCTGTAGCTCAAACTTCAATGTTATTTACATGCACTTGATAAGAGTGCTGTTTTTTGTATTTGAGTCTCAGTGGGAAAGAACACTTTGGTATTTGAGGAAATAAAGCTCTCAGCTTTGCTAAGCATGCTTTTGTCTGTTGTTGCACTGATGTGGTACATTGGTCTATCAAAGCATTATGCCATGAAGTTTAAGGAGACAGATTTGTGCCCATAATTTCCCAAATGCGGAGTTCCTGATCTTGGCAGAGCTGTTCTGAGAGTTCTCAATAGAAGGCAGATGCTTTCCATAAGAGAAATGGAAAATCTGTGGGATGGGCAATATCGTTTTTTTATATTGCCTAGTGACCAATCACAGAGGCCTGGGAGTAGCTCAGCTGCCCATATCATCATCATCTAGGAAATAAATGGTGTATGAGCGCCCTATTTGACCCTGAGATGAGCTTCTGACCACATATCCGCTCCATCACCAAGAGTGCCTACTCTCACCTTGTAACATCGCCCATCTCCGCCCCTGCCTCAGCTCATCTGCTGCTGAAACCCTCTCCCCTTCTCCCCCTTTGCCCTCTCCCCATCTTGATCCAGTTATTAGCCCAACCTCTAACCTTGCTTGAACTGTATACTGCCCTTGGTCTTGACTCCCCATGTGTACTGGCACAGGTAATGGACTTGTACATCTTTGAAGATGGAGGCAGGGGGTTCCCATGAAGGGCCAGTCACTGTACAGGTTCACACATGGACACTTGGAACAAGTATTAGATGGCTCACAATGCCCTTGAAGAAAGCAGAGTTTTTTTTTAAAAAAGGACAGAAAATATTTCCTTCCTGCATCGTTGGACAAGGCTATATAAAGTTTCCTATATCCCAGATATTCCAAAACTTTACAGATCACATTAAAAACACCAGTATGTGGCCACGAGCCTTCTAAATGTTTTATAAGTGATTTTGATTTTTGGGATTTGCAGTAAACAGAAATTTCAGTAAGGATGCTTTCATTAGTTATTGCTGAAAAAATTATTGGGGTTAAATGTTGAGTAATTACTAGAGTTGCTGGCATCTAATTTTCACTGCATCAATTCTAGCTAACAGAAGTAGCAGGTCTGGGTTTACTATTTTACTGTATGTTCTGACTGTCTGAATAAGCAGTAACGCAGAAACATTTCAGAAAAAGGCTTCCAAACATTGTATTTGTGAGCCTCACTAATTGGCAGATGAAATTTAAACTTGAAATTGCAAGACAAAAGTAAATTTATTTTTTAATCTTTCAACAGCCATTCTGCTTATGTATTCCATGTATGTATTCCAACAGTTGCTTGTGGGGGAAGAGTAATCCTTCAGTATAGTCCAACTCAAACAAGATAATTTCTTATGAATAGGGGATGGCATTTTGTAATAAATGTTAAAAACAAAAATAAAATCCCACAAGCCAATGTTAATTTCCTCATCAATATTGTAGCTAAAGTTAATGAGTTGTGGGGTTTTCTTTTGCTGCTACATACAAATTTGACCTCCTTAATATGCCTTTTTAATCCACCCACAATATTACAGTGTGGACAGAATCTATTGGGTTGTATTGGTTGTTTCATTTTGAGACATGAGGCCACGTATGCAAGACCTTAGGTTTTCCAGCTGGAGTTCGTGGATATTAAGGGGGTCGCAAGAGCATCCCAGCAAGTTCCCGAAGTCAGCAGATTTCTGAGTTTTTTGTTTTGTTGACTTACGCTAATAAAAAAGATTTTCTGCAATATCACTGTTTCTTTTGGGCAGCAGACAATGTTTGGAAGTTAAGAGAGGGGAGTCCCTGAACTGTCAATATTTGCAGGGACTTTGAAAACCACGGTACAAATCATAAAGTAAATGCTGAAAATATGGACAAATTGACTTCAATTTCCAAAACAATATGTGATTATTTGCCAGGTAGGCCATTCCCAGAAAGCAGCTTCAAAAATTTCTACACTATTTTTGTTGCAGTTTTTGACGCTGATTGTTCCAAAGCATGGGCATAGATGTAATAAATTCTGAGATTGTCTGTCATGTATTATATTGAATTATGATGAGCACTGACTGATGCAAGATTCCATGAGCCTAAGACCTTCCAGTGCTGAACCATTTATCCAGTTTGTAACAAGTTTGTTTGAAAATAGAAAATGAAAGAAAATCAGTAGATGTAGACTCAAGTGGTATAAAAGTAACAACGAGGATAAGTGTTGTATAAAAGTAACAATGAGGATAAGTAACAGTTTAGGCCTTTCTGGAAACATTGTGGGTAAAATTCAATTTCAGTGTGGGTACAAAATGCACAGTAGCCAGTCGGACGCACGTTGTTCATCCCGCACGATTTTCCTTTTCATTGACTTCAATACACAGTCTCTATCTATTTCATTGTGGCTTCAATGCTCTCTAAAACATTTTTCTTTAGCCTCCAGAAAACATATTATCTAAAAGAACATAAATTGTTTCAGACTTTCTTTTTACTGCTTATTTTTTTCTAAGTTATAGAATCATACAAAGGTTACAGCACGGAAGGAGGCCATTTGGCCCATCGAGTCGCACCAACTCTTCGCAAGAGCAATTCAGCTAGTCCCATTTCCCCGCCCTTTCCCCATAGCCCTGCAATTTTTTTCCTTTCAAGTACTTATCCAGTTTCCTTTTGAAGGCCATGATTTAATCTGCCTCCACCACCCCTTGGGCAGTGCATTCCAGATCCTAACCTCTCGCTATGTAAGAAAGTTTTTCCTCATGTTGCCTTTGGTTCTTTTGCCAATCACCTTAAATCTATGTCTGCTGGTTCTTGACCATTCCGCCAATGGGAACAGTTTCTCTCTATCTACTCTGTCCAGACCCTTCGTGATTTTGAATACCTCTATCAAATCTCCTCACAACCGTCTCTGTTCCAAGGAGAACAACCCCAGCTTCTCCACTCTATCCAAGTAACTAAAGTCCCTCATTCCTGGAATCATTCTAGTAAATCTCTTCTGCACCTTCTCTAAGGCCTTCACATCTCTCCTGAAGTGCAGTGGCCGAACCAGTGTTTTATAAAGGTTCATCATGACTTCCATACTTTAGTACTCTATGCCCAGGATCCTGTATGCTTTTTTAACCACTTTCTCAACCTGCCCTGCCACCTTCAACGATTTGTGCACATATACCCCCCAGATCTCTCTGTTCCTGTACCCCTTTTAGAGTTGTGCCCTCTAGTTTATATTGCCTCTCCTCGTTCTTCCTACTGAAATGTATTACTTCACATTTTTCTACGTTAAATTTCATCTGACACGTGTCCGCCCATGCCACCAGCCTGTCTATAGCCTATTGAAGTCTATCACTATCCTCCTCACTGTTTACTACCCTTCCAAGTTTTGTGTCCTCTGCAAATTTTGTAATTGTGCCCTGTACACCCAAGTCCAAGTCATTAATATATATCAAGAAAAGCAGTGGTCCCAGCACTGACCCCTGGGGAACACCACCGTACACCTCCCTCCAGTCCAAAAAACAACCGTTCACTACTACTGTTTTCTGCCCCGTAGCCAATTCTGTATCCATGTTGCTACTGCCCCCTTTATTCCAAGGGCCGCAATCTTGATGATAAGCCTATCGTACGGCACTTTATCAAGCGCCTTTTGAAAATCCATATACACCACATCAACTGCATTGCCCTCAACTACCCTCTCTGTTACCTCATCAAAAAACTCTATCAGGTTAGTTAAACATGATTTGCCTTTAACAAATCTGTGCTGGCTTTCCCTAATCAATCCGCACTCATCCAAGTGACTGATAATTCTGTCCCAGATTATCGTTTCTAAAATTTTCCCCACCACTGAGGTTAAACTGACTGGCCTATAGTTGTGGGTTTATCCTTACACCTTTTTTTGAACAAGGGTGCAAATGGTGTAACATTTGCAATTCTGCAGCCCTCTCACACCACCGCCGCATTTACGGATGTTTGGAAGATTATGTCCAGTACCTCCGCAATTTCCACCCTTACTTCCCTCAGCAACCTAGGATGCATACCATCCGGACTGGGTGACTTATCTACTTTTAAGTACAGCTAGCCTTTCAAGTACCTCTTCTTTATCAATTTTTAGCCCATCCAGTATCTCAACTATATCTTCCTTTACTGAGACTCTGGCAGCATCTTCTTCCTTGGTAAAGACAGATGCAATGTACTCATTGAGTACCTCGGCCATCCCCTCTGCCTCCATGAGTAGATCTCCTTTATGGTCCCTAATTGGCCCCCACCCCTCCTTACTACCCTGTTTACTGTTTACATGCCTGTGGAAGACTTTTGGATTCCCTTTTATGTTGGCCACCAATCTATCTCATACTCTCTCTTTGCTCCTCTTATTTCCTTTTTCGCTTCCCCTCTGAACTTTCTATATTCAGCCTGGTTCTCACTTGTGTTATCAACCTGATATCTGTCATATGCCCCTTTTTTCCATTTCATCTTACTCACTATCTCTTTTGTCATCCAAAGAGCTCTGGCTTTAGTTGCCCTACCTTTCTGCCTCGAGGGAATGTGTATCAATAAGATTCAAGACTAATTTAAAATCGCATAAATGGTCTGAATTCATGATTGAATTATGGTGAGTGCTGTGAGATTAAATATAAATCTCTCCAGTGTTCTTCACAATATATTCTGTTTAAATATGAATTGGGTAAAGAAGTCGGCAATATTAATAGATAGAGATGGATCTAATGCTGGGCTGTATTCCCTAGTATTGTGGTTCAGTATTGCTGAGGCAGTTTGTGGTAAGTATTATTATGTGGTACAGATTCTTATGTTTAAACTTTGAACATTCTCGAACTTTGTTGAGCATTCATGTGATGCAGCTCTAGAAGATTTATATTTTGAGAGTTTTCCAATTGAATTTTCAAAAACCCAAATTCCAATTATTTATATATGTGGTGACATCTTTGTGAAATATGAGAAATATTTAGCGGAATGATATCCAGCATACTAAAGGTTGAAGTTACAACAAATTTGAGAATCACCTGGAACATATTTTTAAAAATATATTAGAGTCTTCAGTCCACAAAATGTTTCTGCTTGAAGTAAATGAACACATTGTACCAGCATTCCATACACCTGAAACTCTCATTTATAGTAAGTTGCACCTGGGAAGCTGTTCGTTTTACTAACCTTTTGGTTCATGTGTTTTTCATATGTTTGCTTTATATTCTGGCGTTTACTGTTTTACTATGTGTAATTTTGTACATCTATTGACATTATTAGGAGGTTGCTTTGCACTAACCTTGTTTTCTCCCTTTTGTACCAAACAGTTATGTTTGCTCTGCGCTGAAAGGGGCTTACCAATTAAGGACTAAATTAATTCAAAAGCCCAAGCCTTCAACTTTTCTGTGTCACTTTTCGTGCTATTTTTCCCACCCCTTAATGTCCATGATCCTGTCCTTGCCCAACATGCAGATAGGTGTGTTTCCAGCCAGGGTCACTGGACAGCACTGGATAGTAAGTGAAAACCCTAGATATGTTGTTCCTTCCATTTCTTCCCTCTGCCAATCTCAGGGATGGTAAAGCCTGTTGTAGCTTCCCAGCTATTCTGGGCTGTATGTCTTCGAATCACAGCATGAGTTGCATTTACCCATCGGGGAGCTGCTCTGTTTAATTTAAACTTGCAACTTGCTATGTATTTAACTTACCAACTGGGCAACTTCTATATTAAGCAGATATGAACTTGATTTATCTAGGAATTCTCAACTCTTCTAAGGCTTGTCCCCTTGCTGCTTGATTTGTAGCAGAGCCTAACCTGGGGTGTAAGGGTCTAACAGGCTCTTTGAGCATGTTAGATTGCTTTCCTTTTCTCTGTATTTTAGTTTCACTCATAGCTGAAATCTTTCAATCAAAACAAATATGCTTTGTTGTCTTTTTATTATAGAGGTGGATGGAATTTCATTAGGTATCTAAAGACACATAAAGCGATGTTTTGAAAAGTTGTAAAAGTAGTAGTTTATATTTAAGTAAATTATCACCTGGACATTGTGCACCAGTAATCCTATACTCTGGGAAAACTGTAAACTACCTTCTGAATCATTAAGAATAAAATAGTGTGGTACTGCAATGCAGCACGGTTTGTTCTACAATTGACCTACATCTCTGTTCACCTCCCAGCAAACCCAAGTGTAGGTGGCAGCACCGGCTAATAGGAAGAGAAATATGGCTAGACTGGTAGTAGTTTAAATATTTGCACTGATAAATATATAAAACTCTTCAACTCATACTTGTTCTCTTTAATGTATTCCTGTCCCAAATATTCCCTATAGTTTTCCTTGTAATGCACAGCTTCCCCATCTTTTGTATAGTGTGATGCCTGCCATTACTGATCTGCAGCAGACTTTTCAACACAAAAGCTCCAAACCTTTTTGTGGGGTGGGGGGGGGGGAGATAAGGAAATCAAAAAATTGTGTTTTTATGGAAGAGCTTGTTAGCACTTGAGCATTCTTTCATATGGCAACAGGTTACTAGGAATCCGTGGCCATATTTGTCTCAGTCATTTGACCCATTACAACATTGTCTTTTGTTGAGCTTTATATGCACTGACAGTCGCATAGTTTGCTACTTCTTCACTGAATTCATGTCATATATTTAATGAAGAACCTTTTCATAGTCTTGCTGCAGTAGTGTTTGCTTATTGTCACATTTGATTTGCCAGACAAGAGAGAGGTGACAATGAACAATCAGTCTTAGTTCCAACTGTGCACCCAACCATCTGGACAGTTTCTAGTGTAGTTTGACATGGCGGAGAAAGGTTACGTTGCCCAAATTGGGTATCTTGGAGACATAAGAGATGCATTTTTAAGAAGTAGACAAACCCTACACAACACACCTGAGGTGGTGCAGTCGCCACTAGATATTCAATTTTATACTAAAGCACATTTTGAACTGTTTATTTAGGAATATTAAAGGGTACACAATGCAAGGAGAGTGGAATTAAACTAAGTGGCTTATGTGGAGACATACACTGGTTGATGGTCCAGGGGATCTGTTTCTATGCTGTAATAGTCTATGATTGTTTGTTGTCTGCAGTAATACAATTGATTTTTAGGGTAATGTTGTAAAGTTGTGAAAATGAAGAATGTCATCTTACCTAGGTCATTTTTTTCCCCTCTAGTTTTCTTCCTTTCTGTCCTGAAGGTGCTGATTCCTGCTGAGATATAATTCCAAGGACACTGGGTACCTCTCGAATCCCATTCTTCATCTGTACTGTTTAACCATGGTGGGACCATTACAACCGAGCCAAATTCTGTCCTCACTTGACATCCACCGTCTCACTTTCCAGCAGGAGTGATTGGGTAGGAGCGGAAACTCGTCCCTCGCCAGGATGAGCAGAGAACATAGGTAGCAGTTCTACCGCTGCACCCCAGCTGAGATCAGCTAATTCAGCACATGTATGGCAATCAAATCTACTGCTCATTTGGCAGTAGCACTTTTCAACTGAGCCACTGAGGGAGTAACCTTTAACTGCTGTATGGAAATTGATCTTAATGGTTTGCATCATTGTTACTGTTTAATTCTTTGAGTGGTGAATAAGTTATTGCTTTATTAAAAGCACAACTTTTTCATATAGGGCTTATATGAGGGGGCGTATTGAGGTAGCCCATTAAATCTCATAGATGCAGATCTACACTTGCATGTCTCCACATAGTAATTTCTCAGTTTTACCTGCATCGTTGTGGGAAGTGGGAAGTGCTAAGTAGAGGCAAGATGCTCCTCCCAGAGGAGAAACACTAGAAATAGGCTCTCGCTTGCCTTTTAGTGGTCAGCTGTAAAATGCTTAAGTAAAAATAAAATTAAAATTCTGCAAGAATGACTTTCTAGTTTTAAAATTATACAGTACAATTGGAATCCTGTATGGAGCCAAAAAGTATTCATCAAATGACCTGTATTCTTTAAATGGTACTACAGTTGTCCTAGGGTTAAGTAATGCAGTTGTATCTCTTTGTTGATGTATTCCGCTGACTGCTTTTGTGCATTGAATTTTTAAAACCTAGTACTGCTTTCCACTGATACAAGAAATAGGGCCCACAATGAAGCCAACAAAAGATGACCTCTTTGTGACCCTTCATCATGAAGAAATCAGATGTGAGACCTAATTTGGAGTACTACAACAATGAGCGAGAACAGTTTGTTCTGACCGTATTTGATCACTGTGTAGGTGACACAGTGGTTAAAACTTAGTTCTACTTGGAGATCTCTGTTCAAGTTCATTCTGATCATGAATGTTGAAGTAGCTATCCTGCTGCTGGCTGAAAAATGCCATTCCAGTAATCTAAGCGGTTACAATAGCAGAATAAATACATCAGCTCATAGCAGTGGACTAGCACTGATACTTCAACTTGACTTGAGGGCAGTCAAAATTGAAGAAATGTGCAAAATTGAATCTGTTAAATGGCGCAGCAGTGATCTTAGTTTGACTCTAATTGCCATTTCATTGGCCTATCTGTGATGATTGCTAGTGCACACTGTAAATACTTACCTGAAATTAAATGAAGGGAGCAATAACTAAGCAGAACTAGAGCAAGTGTAACAAGCATGTAAACATGTGTAAAAGTTTTAAAACTTTGTCATTCCAACCATGGGCAAGGCTGAAAATTGATGGTAACTTTAAATTACCTTTTTCATTCTGAATCTTCCTCAAGCCATAGTTGGTACAGCCTTGCATAATAGGTTCTGGAGGAAACCCTGTGCTCAACATACACACTAAAATGTCATGATGCCATTGTAATTAAACAATGATATATGGTCCTTTGCATTGTATAAAACTCCAAAACTTCTTGTATTGTGCCAGTTTGATTTTTTTTTCCCCCCAGCTATAGGGTTTTTTCATCTTGTCTTGAACTTCTCTACAGGACCTGGTTAAATAACAAACTTCTGCTTATTAATCTAACGTGTGCAGGTTTTTGTGTTTCTTATAAAAATTTACATTATTGGAATCATCATTTATAAATTGATCTGTAACATGGCTCATGGGCAGGGGGTGGGGATGTTAAAAATTCTGTCTCTGACTCTCCTATAACTCTTTGCTTTTCTCCTACTCTGATTCTGTTAGCCCCTTTTTTTTTTCTGTTTGTTTTCCACTTTCACCGTCGCTCTTTCTTCATCTCTCTGCCTCTCTTTTTTCTCATTGTCACAGTTCCTTTATATTCTCTCTGACTCATTTTGCAATGTCATCAGATAATGTTTTAAAAAGAAACATTCAAAGAATCGCTAAGGCAGCCAGAGTGTGACACGGAAGGGAGGAAAATGCAAAACAATATGTGTGCATGTGGCAGTTAAAGTAAATCTAATATCCTTTGCTTATTGGTTGTTGCTGTCAGAATTTTACTTTTGTCCAGTTTTTCCCCTTAAAATCTTGATTAAACCAGCTATAAACTTCACCCATGGAAGAATTACAGCATTGTTACTTATGTAGGTTGCAAATTTCTTGTCAAAATGAAATAAATTTCATTTATGAATTTTCTGGCAATGAGAAGTTGGTGATAGATCATTTTAATTACTCTTGTCATATTCCAAGTTTAAAATGTTAAGAGTGTCCATTTTGAGCATTGTAGGTGTACTGCGATAATTTGGGCAAGGTTTTTGTATAATATGTTTTATATTGGTGTTAAATTTGGTTTTCATAGCTTGTGTACATGTAATCATGCATCTCTTATAAATTTATATTGCGAAATGGTGTAACATAGCTGTATAACAGACAACGGACACAATGTTGCTGAACTTCTTGAAATAGTATTGAAATTGGCAAAAGAATAAAGAGTGCAGCTGTACTGGTTACAAATAAACAATTCACATATAGATCAAATTAATAAAAATATGCTTAGAAGTGACTTTTAAATAACTCACTTCCAAGCATATTTTTATTCATTTGTTCTAAATAACTTACTATGGTTTCTTTCCACTGCAGTACCACTGAGCATTCTGGAAATGTTTAGAGAATGTCTGGAAGAGATGTTAAGCCCCCTTAAAAGAAAAACCTTTATTGTGCATCCTAACTCTCAGTTGTGGAAACAGATCTAATTGCCCTTTGCTTGATGCCTGAAAGCATCCTAAGAGCTCAGACAGCAGGCTGGTTTTGTGCAGTGGGCACTATGAGAAAGTGCAGCAGAAGAGCAGTCAAGATAAGGGCTTGGCCTCGATGTGTTTTGTTTAGAGTTCAGAGGAATTGTTCAAAAGCAAAGCACTTGAAGTTTGAACCAAACGCCAGACACAGTAGACAGTTTAATCCCATGTATGTTTGGCTGGGAGGCGCTCGACTGTTTAACGCTTAAACATAGGGAGCCCTGGTTGTTTGGGAGATTAAGGATTCGGTGCCTGACTGTAATGATGGGGGGTTAGGTAAGATTACTATGCCTGCAGCAACCTATCATTTGCCTCTCCCTATAAATCCTGTCGATGGGCAGAAACAAAACTACATCTATGTTTCAGAGTGTTGATCCTAATATATATTGGATATCCTTCTGGTGCCAGAAAAAGTGCTGGGTTGGGCCCACTGATTATCATGTTATTTGCTTTAACTGATGTTCTGGAGTGATGGTCTCTATTTTCAGTTACTATGATAAAGTCACAGTCCTTTAAATAAAACAAATGTCAAACGTTCTCCCCATATTTAGTCTCTGTGTAGCCACCTCTAAGCAAGAGGGTAGGGATGCAAACTGTTCTACAGTTGGTGACAATGATCCTATGCAACTGGCTTGCAATTATGGAGACATTTTTTTTAAATGTCTGCCAACGCTAGTTTTTTTTGTTGCTTCCTCTAAATTTGGCTAAAACTGATCAAATGAAACTCACTTGACTGATGTAAGTTTAAATGACAGGCATTCCTGGGTCTTAAACTGCTTATCTTGTAACGAATGCCGCTACTGTTTTATAGTGTAAGGAAAGTCATTCAATATGCTCGAAAAAGTAATAAGCAAAATACTGCAGATGGTGGAAATGTAAAACAAAAACAGGAAATGCTGGAAACACAGCATATCAGTCAGCATTTGTGGAAAGAGCAGACAAGTTTATCTTTCAGGTGCAGACTTTTTTTCAGAATGCTAGAAAAGGCCCTGAATATCTATCTGCTGTATTGGTGGCTTGTCTTACAAGATCAGTAGTTATTTTCAACAGCATTCTCCCCAAAGCTTCAGGTAGGTAGGTACCTTTTGTTTAGCAGTACCGAGGGGGGGCGGCGGGGACGGCATCGTGGGATTTAGCAGCAATGGGGTGGTGGGAGGGGGCAGTTCTTGATTTTAGGGCAGCACTAGAGTGAGGATCCTGGATTTATCAGAACTGGATTTGGGAGTTCTGTGATTTAGAAGCACAGTGGAGGGAAAACTTGTGATTTGGTGGAACTTGGTGGGTCGAATGTGAGGTTTGGTTCCCAGGAATTGTCAGCAGTGGGAAGGGCAAAGGTCTGACACCATTGCAGAAGGGAAGGTTCCTGGGTTTGACAGCAGTAGTTTGTAGTGGAGCTCTAAAAGCATTGAATTCATTATTTTGTGATTAGTTACCAGAAAAATACTGTTTTCTTTAGATAAATATCACAACTGCATAAATAAATATACAAACTTCACTCTGTGCATCCCTGCTTCACTGGAACAGTAAATAAACAACATGGCTATTTTAATTTTTGTTTGGAAACAGTAAAATTCAGTCAGCAATTTTTGTATCCAAAAAATGACTGTACACAGCTTCTGCTATTTTCTACTCAGCAGGAACTAATTAATAGCTGTATTAACATAGGAACAGGAGTAGGCCATTCAGCCCCTCGTACCTGCTCTGCCATTTGATAAGATCATTGCTGATCTGTGATCTAGCTCCATATACCTGCCTTTGGCCCATATCCCTTAATACCTTTGGTTGCCAAAAAGCTATCTATCTCACATTTAAATTTAGCAATTGAGCTACTATCAATTGCCGTTTGCGGAAGAGAGTTCCAAACTTCTACCACCCTTTGTGTGTAGAAATGTTTTCTAATCTCGCTCCTGAAAGGACTGGCTCTAATTTTTAGACACTGCCCCCTACTCCTAGAATCCCCAACCAGCGGAAATAGTTTCTCTCTATCCACCCTATCTGTTCCCCTTAATATCTTGTAAACTTAGATCAGATCACTCCTTAACCTTCTAAACTCTAGAGAATACAACCTCAATTTGTGTAATCAAATCTTGTGTAAGCAGTGTTTAAATGTAAACAATGCGATATTGTCTCTGTCTCTCAACTTGACTCCTTTTCTGAAATAAAAAAAATGTTTAATAGCTTTTATTTAAAAGTTTAGTTGAAAGCCTATTCAAATTCACCATCCAATTTGTATACATTTTCAAAAGGACACCAGCTGAAATACTGTTATATACAAGGCACAATTTAACTTCAAATCTGCATTGTTTATAATTTGAACATAAAAGTTACCACAGGGTTGTAGTCATTACAGTCTATCAGTTTGAAGTGAATCTTTGCTTATTTCTACTTTATTTTTTTCCTCTTTCACATACAGTAAAAACAGAAATAATAACGGCCACACATACGATAGACTGAAGGTTTCATGCTGTAAACTTCTATGGTTCTAAGTCCATCAAAGCAGGTGATGCAGTTGTTTATTTATATCTGAGACCTCCCAGCTGCATCTCACAAGATACGGATGAGGTTGGCCATTCATCCCATCTTAATTCATCCATCCAGAACAACCGCATACTTTCCTTCCCCCCAATTTAGTTGTTTCTTAAATGATTCCAGAGTTTTTGCCACTATTTTCCTAGGAAATCCATTCCAAGTGTTGATCATTGAGTGTAGAACCTCCAGATATCATTCCTAAAGTTACCTTTTACTAGTTTGAATCTGTGTCCCCTTGTCCTACTTTCAAAGTTTAGTTTAAAGTAATGTTCCTGATTAACCTTTTATATACCATTTACAATCTTATATAGCACTATAAAATCATCTCTCATACACCCCCTTTCCAACCTGAAAAGCCCTAATCTCTAGTCAGACCCTGACATCCACTCTCCACTACTGTCGGACCCCAGGCATCACCCAGTAAAACAAAATGCCCCAGTGTTCCCAAATCCCATTTTATTACCTCTACAATGGTGCCAATGCCAAAATCACTCCCCAGTGCTACCCAAACCAATTCTTAAACTATTCTTAAAAAGCACCTCTCCCCCACCCCACCCGGCCACGGTGCACTACTTCTAAACTCTGCATGTCTATCGATGTGCTACATGCTGTCCTACCATTTTCAGTATACCTATAGGTTTGAAAACGAACATAAATAATTAAACGTACAGGTAAAGGAACATATAATCAAAGTCACTCATTTATTGTTTTGAGAGATGAAATGGACGAATAATCATGGGCGATTTTAACTTTCACATAGATTGGACAAATCAAATTGGCAAAAATAGCCCTGAGGAGGAGTTCATAGAGTGTACTAGGGACTGTTTCTTAGACCAATACATTGGGAAACCAACCAGGGAACAGGCCATTTTGGATCTGGTAATGAGTAACGAAACAGGATTAATTAATGATCTCAAAGTAAAGGATCCCTTGGGAAGCAGTGATCATAACATGATAGAATTTCACATCCAGTTTGAGAGCGAGGATCTTTGGTCTGAAACTACTGTATTAAACTTAAATAAGGGCAATTATAAAGGAATGAGGGAGGAATTGGCTAAAGTGGACTGGGTAAACAGATTAGGTGGTATGATGGTGGATAAGCAGTGGCAAACATTTTAAAAGATATTTTATGACTCGCAACAAAAATATATCCCTGTGAGGAGGAATGACTCCACAAAAAGGGTGAACCAACCATGGCTAACTAAGGAAGTAAAGGATGGTATCAGGTTAAAAGAGAAAGCATACAACATGGCAAAGATTACTGATAAGCCCGAAGATTGGGAAAACTTTAAAAACCAGCAAAGGATGACTAAAAGAATAATAGAGGGAGAAAATAAATTGAGAGTAAACCAGCAAGAAATATAAAAACTGACAGTAAAAACTTCTACAAGTATATAAAAAGGAAGCGGGTAGCTAAAGTAAACATTGGTCCCTTAGAGGATGAGACTGGGGAAATAATAATGGAAAACAAGGAAATGGCAGAAGAATTGAACTGATAGTTTGTATCTGCCTTCACAGTGGAAATAATGGTAGAAAATCAAGGGGCAAAGGGGAGGGAGGAACTAAAAACAATCACTATCACTGGAGAAAAAGTACTAGGTAAACTAATGGGTCTAAAGGCTGACAAGTCTCCTGGACCTGATGGTTTGCATCCAAGGGTCTTAAAGGAAGTGGACACAGAGATAGTGGATGCATTGGTTGTAATCTTCCAGAATGCACTAGATTCTGGAAAGATCCCAGCGGATTGGAAAACCGCAAACGTAACACCCCTATTCAAGAAGGGAGTGAGACAGAAAGCAGGTAACTATAGACCAGTTAGCCTAACATCTGTCATTGGGGAAAATGCTAGAATCCATTATTAAGAAAGTAGTAGCAGGACATTTGGAGATTCATAATGCAATCAAGGAGAGTCAACGTGGTTTTATGAAGGGGAAATCGTGTCTGACAAATTTATTAGAGTTCTTTGAGGAAGTAACGGGCAGGGTGGATAAAGGGGAACCAATGGATGCAGTATATTTGGATTTCCAAAAGGCATTCGATAAGGTGCCACATAAAAGATTACTGCACAAGATAAGAGCTCGTGGTGTTGGGGGTAATATACTGGCATGGATAGAGGATTGGCTAACTAACAGAAAACAGAGAGTCGGGATAAAAGGGCCATTTTCAAAATGGCAATCTGTAATTAGTGGGGTGCCACAGGTATCAGTGCTGGGGCCTCAACTATTTACAATATATATTAATGACTTAGATGAAGGAACAGAGTGTCTTGTGGCCAGATTTGCTGATGATACAAAGATAGGTGGAAAAGCAAGTTGCGATGAGGACGCAAAGTGTCTGCAAAGGGATATTGACAGGTTAAGTGAATGGGCAAAAATTTGGCAGATGGAATATAATGTGGGAAAATGTGAAGTCATCCACTTTAGGAGGAAAAATAAAAAAGCAAAATATTATTTGAATGGAGAAATACTACAAAATGCTGCGGTACAGAGGGATCTGGGCGTCCTTGTACATGAAAAACAAAAAGTCAACATACAGCTGCAGCAGGTAATCCGGAAGGCAAACGGAATATTGGCCTTTATTTCTAGGGGGATGGAGTACAAAAGCAGGGAAGTCATGCTACAACTGTACAGGGTGCTGGTGAGACCACACCTGGAGTAGTGCGTACAGTTCTGGTGCCCTTATTTAAGGAAGGACATACTTGCATTGGAGGCAGTTCAGAGTAGGTTGATTCTGGGTATGGAAGGGTTGTCTTATGAGGAAAGATTGAACAGGTTGGGTCTATACTCATTGAAGTTTAGAAGAATGAGAGGAGACCTTATTGAAACATACAAGATTCTGAGGGGACTTGATAGGGTAGATGCTGAGAGGATGTTACCCCTCATGGGGGAATCTAAAACTAGGGGGCACAGTCTCAGAATAAGGTGTCGCCCATTTCAGACGGAAATGAGGAGGAATTTCTTCTCCCAGAGGGTCATGAATCTTTGGAATTCTTTACCCCAAAAAGCTGTGGAGGCTGAATCACTGAATACATTCAAGGCTGAGTTAGACAAATTTTTGACCAGCATGGGAGTCAAAGGATGTGGGGAAAAGACGGGAAAGTGGAGTTGAGATAAAAATTAGATCAGCCATGATCTCATTGAATGGCGGAGCAGGCTCGAGGGGCCAAATGGCCTACTCCTGCTCCTATCTCTTATGGTCTTATGGACAGTGACGGAATTTGATCCTCAGAACAGAGGTAAAAGTTTTAGAAAAGCTATGTAATAAAAACTCAATTTGACATCAGTCACTGTAGGTCAGTGACCCTGCTAATACATTGTATGTTTAATGTTGTATCCATGAGCATGCCACAGAAGGTCCTCTAGTAATCTATATAAGTAAGTTTTCTGTAAAATGGTCTGAGCAGTGCCATGGGAAATGAACTATGTCTCTTTAAAAAAAATGTTAGTGTCTCCAAAGTCAATCCTGTCTGGGAATGCTTGGCTAAATAAAAAGGTTAGTAATCAGGTTAACAAAATATTGGTGTCAAACCACATGAAATGTTACAGGTTGTTTTGAACCAAAGTGCCAGTAACTGGATGAGGATATTTAGCTGGCAAAAGAAATGTACAATACCATTGGTGTAACCATAAGGGCATCTAAATGGAGGCCTGTAGTGACTCAAAATGATATGACATCGCGTTAAGCCATTATAATTCAGATCTTAATCATAGGATACAAAGACAACACTTGCCAGATCTTTACATTTGGTCAGTAACGGCAGACGTTCTTATTTCTCTGCATTTTAGAAAGGTTTACTTTATTTAATATCTATACAGCTATGATGCATACTTGTATTTCTTTCCAGCTTTCTTTCCTTTGTGCATTAATGGTACAGTAATAAAATTGTCATCTGCCATTTGGGAGGCATGGATTCAATTTATGGCAAAACCATCACACTAATTTTTGACTTCGTTGATAGCACTGTCACCTCTAAGTCAGAAAGTTGTGGGTTCAATGCCATTCCAGGACTGGAGCATATAATCCAGGCTAACACTTTTGTAATGCTGAGGGAGTGCTGCAGTGCAGGAGGTGCAGTCCTGTGTTAAACCAATGCCCCATGGCCTGATATGTTTCAGGTGAACATTATTTGAAGAACAACATGATGGCCGGTGTCCTGACCTCCCACAATCAACAGTACCAAAAGTGGTTGTGGGGTAAACACTTCAAAGTAATTAATTCTGTGTGAAGCACACTGAAATGTTTCAGAGAGACACAAGAAGGAGCTTTTGATTCTTCTCTCTCCTACGTTCCTAAAGGTGGTGACTCCTGCTGATGCACGGTTCCAGAGGCACCAGCAGCCTTACCCAAGGCCATTCGTCATCTATAAGCTTAGGTAATATTTGTTGGCCGGCTGCTTGGCTTTGGAGGGGCATCAGAATGAAGCCTGATTCCTGACTGCACCTTAAGTCTACGGCACACTTTCCAGCAGAGGTCGTGATCAGGAGTAAGAACCTGACTAATATTTTCCTCTCCCCTTCCCAAGCCTAGGGACATGGAGGTTAATTAGTGTCACTAGAACAGCGGAGGATGCTGGAGACTAGTGTGCGAAAGGCCATCTTTTCTAAATATAGTGTCAGTGCAAATTATTTTGACTAGTGTCAAATGAAATTGTGATGTCATTGACATCCTAAAAAAAAAACCTCATGTGATTATGTACCAGATTATCATAGATCTATTTATAGTTCTGGTGGACTTTTGTGCTCCCTGTATCCATCATACTTGAACTTACTCAAACCTGTCTGCAGTGGGAACCACCCAGTAGTTATGAGCACAGACACTACACTTGGGGAAGGATACGGCGGTCATTTTTGTGGTTTAACAGTTTCATGTTAGTGGGTAGCACACCACACAGAAATGGAGTGATAGTGTGATATTATCAGCTAAGAGCCTACAGCTTTACCATGAGACTGTCCTGTCTAGCAAACAGCACATTCAAAAGATACATTGAAAACCTGACAAAAACCCAAGTACCCTCCAAAACTGATGAAACCAAAAACTCATGGTAAGCTTTATTTCCTATTGTACAAGTATGACAGGTTTTTGAAGAATACATAATTAGGATAATGTATAAATTTCCTCTCTGAATCCTAAGAACATAAGAAATAGGAGCAGGAGTAGGCCATACGGCCCCTCGAGCCTGCTCCGCCATTCAACCAAATCATGGCTGATCTTCGACCTCAACTCCACTTTCCTTCCCGATCCCCATATCCCTGATTACCCTAGAGTCCAAAAATCTATCTATCAATCAAGTATCCGAAATCCTGTATCCAATAGACATATTAAATCATTTTAGTGAGCAGTTCAGTGCACTCTATACTACAGAAAGTGTGTGTGAAATATATTTCTCGCTGCATTGTGGACAAAGCTCCTGTATGCAGATGGTATGTGTAATCAATGCACTTACAGTGTAGTTGTTTCTTTTTGTGTGTAAGATCTCATGATTCCTTAGGAGTACAACCATAAGGGTTACTTTCCCATCTTTGTTGTGGATGCTGTATTGTTAATAGAATAACAGAGCATGTGTAGCGCTTGCACGTCAGTTGGTTACCTCCAGACATCAAATTGTTCCAAATATAAAAATCATTATGTTTAATAATTCTAATATGAAAGGGTACAAAATTAGGTTCTGGTATCAGGGTAAGGATTGTTGACAGCTTTTGGTATGATATGTTCCACCCAACAAAATAGAACAATTTATGAGAAATTACACAAAAAACTAGTATCCTCTTGTTTTTGTTGTGTGTATAAACTTTAGCAGTTCTATGAAGTCTGTTTAAAAATCATACAAATGACTACGTGTTTTTTTTGTCTAGGAAGTATCAGAAGGGAGAGAGGGTGCGTTTGAAACTTGTTGATCTAGAGCTCACATCACGCTTTCTTGGGGCCAAGACAGACACAACTCTGCTCGAAGCAGAAGCTGCACTCCTGGGGTTGCTGGACAGCAAGGATTCAAAGCAAAGAGAGTGAAAGTTATAAATAGTGACCTGGTGTGATTTTGTTTCTGTAAAGAATATGTATTTCTTGCTTTAGTATTTTTAAAAAAATAAACATTTTGTAAGGTGCAATTTTTGGGTGTTTGTCAAAATTCAAAAAGTTATACACAAGAGAAATTTTCATTGTTACAGCTTCAAAACAGCTAAGCTGAAGTAACACTTCCCTTTTCAGAAATAGATTTTTTGCTTACTCCAGCACAAGCTTCTGTTATGTACACACTGCTGTGAGTTTTATTAAAATAAAGTTCCCAATTTTCTCCCCTCCTCTCCCAAAGGTCCGTGCAGTGGTACAGTTTCCCAAGTTGCCGTTCTTATGTTAACCTGGAAATGAGTGTAATGAGGCTATTCAACTATGAGGGCATCACATCAATGTCTAATCACGTCCTCAACCAGTATCCATACACATGCATTTTCCATCAGGGCCACAGCTCAGAAATTTTCTTGGACTTACCAGTAGTCTAAGGATTAACCTTGAGTGCTGTTGAGTAAAATATTAAAATTTTTCCTTTTCTCTTTTCAGTAAGTTAGTATTTTACTTTAATGGGTATGAAGACAATCTAAAATGTTTATGAATTTGTTCAAATTTTCTGTTTCCATTTATATTATGAAGTTAGGCACTTGGCCAACTTATTCTTTGTCACTAAAGGGATTGATGATCGAGTTGCATTTATTCAGTACTTCTGCATACCTCACATTGACTGGGGAAATAACAAATCGGTTATTGAATGTGCAATATTCTTTCCAAAACTGCATCTAGAAACTATGAGTGATAAATTTGTTAATGTATGTGAAAGCGTCAGTGTGTTGGTAGCTTGCTCAGTTTGTTTAAATTTCTGTTTCAGTAAATTGGTTTCACTTCGTATTGCTTGCTTTATATTTCTGATTATCATCACACATTATGTTGCACTAAATGGGGGTTGTGACATGCACTGCATTTCAGGCTGCTTTCAGGTTTCTTGCTTTCATTCTAAGAATTAATCGCAGAATGAAAATCATGGTGGAAAACAAAAATCTATTATATTGCTGAGACAGATAAGATGCGAAGCATTGGGCCAATTCTTGCTGGATAAATAATGGCACGTTCACTATGCATGCAGTTATTAATACTCAAATCAGCCTCGAAGTTCAAGGGAAGAAGAGTTACCCCATGAGCTGCGAATCTCCATAATTTGCTGGTCAATTTACGCCGTTCCGCCGTTTGCCTCGCACAAACAGCAGCTCGCCCTCAACCTTCCCATAATTCTTTAAGAAATAGCTGGATTTGCACATTAATTGTCCATTAAACTTGCCGCAGAAAGTTAGGGCTCATACTTAACAGCGTAAGTACCCTTTTAACCGCGATAATTGTTAATGCTGTACCAATCAGACTCTCCATCCCAGAAAGCTGTTGAGTCTCATTCCTGCAAGTAGTAAATTCTTCTAAGATTTTTAATTTTTTTTTTACTTTTCCTTTCTGTCTCTTTCTCTTAATCCAATCTTTCTTTTCCTCTCTTTATTTCTCTTTTGTTACCTGATTTGACTCTAATTTACCCTATTTCCTTCTGTGTCGTTCCTCTGTTTCTCAATCCTTAAATCTCATTGGTTAAGGAGATAGACTCTTGGTCCCATCATTCACTATGGTCCCAGATGTCACATTGCCCTTGTTATCAGCTCGCACTTACAGCAAGTTACAAAGCAAATTTGAAGGGTGCAGGAAAACGTCTTTACTAACAGCGCACACTGCAAGATGTGCCACTCCAGCAAGATTTGGCCCATTGAATCAATTGAGGTACAAGCTGCTAGATTTTTCCATCTTTACTACCCTTTTTACTCTAGAGAAATGACTTGACAGAGAATTGCAAGGGCATGGAATGGCCTACCAAAATAATAATGAAAGCAGAATAGCTTTTAGAAGAGATAAGGATAAATGCTTACATAGAATTTACAGCACAGAAACAGGCCATTCAGCCCAACTGGTCTGTGCTGGTGTTTATGCTCCACACAAGCCGCCTCCCACCTTACTTCATCTAACCCTATTTGCATATCCTTCTTTCCTTTCTCCCTCATGTACTTATCTAGCTTCCCTTTAAAGGCATCTGTTTGTCGCCTCAACTACTCGTTGTTGTAGCGAGTTCTGCATTTTAACCACTCTCTCGATAAAGAAGTTTTTCCTGAATTCATTATTGGATTCATTAGTGACTATCTTATATTTATGGCCCCTAGTTTTGGACTCCCCACAAGTGGAATCATCTTCTCTATGTCTACTTGAAAAATAAAAATTTAATAGGGAAAGAGCAGAGGAATGGGACTGAGTCAGCACAGGCATGATGGATTGACTGGCCTGAATTATAAAATTCTATAATTTTACAATTCTGTATTTTAGATTACTCTCATAGGTGATTCCAACTTCTGAGCTTTGGTATCTAGGAAAGCTTTTGGTAATCTGCCCAGGATAATGAACAGAAAGACCTTTGATTATTTTATGCCTCCACTGGATTCTTCTCTCGATGTCGATTAGCAGTACAGAATCACAACATCCGACCTTGTAGGTTTAAGTTTCTAAGTCAATTTATTGAACAAAAGATAAACAAATGAATAACGACTGATAAAACACATATATTTAAATAGAACTATATTAGCTAGCTCATCAATTCCTATACTAAATTACTGTTCTTTTGAATTAACATTTTATCTACACAGTGATTCTCATCACTTGGAAAGCTGAACAAGCTTGTTTTAACTCTTCATTTCAAGTAGATTCTCTCAACTCAGCTTAGGCATAAGCATCTTCCCCCAACAGTTGTGAACTTGAGTAACAGCCGCATTCAAAAATAATCGTCTGTCCTGTACATAACTGAACAAATCATACAGTTTGTGTTTGTTTGAATGTGATTTGGCTCCTCCCTTCAGGTTTACAGCTTGAAAAGCAGTTCAAACTGTCCTTGCAACATTTGAATCAATCTAGGCTGTGGGAAATGGATTTTAATTGCAGCTGGATTTTAAACTCATTAGCCCGGATTTTGCGCTGAGCGGCAAACGAACGGCACCCGCCGCTCGTTAGATTCAAACTTACCCACAAACTATTCACGGACTTTTGGGCGGCAACTTCCTGAAATTGGGAGCCGAAAAAAGCGCAGCATCCTCTCCCGGGCATCTGTGAGATGTGTGAGCGGGGCAAGGAACTGTGTATCCCCTATCAATCAGATTGAAGCATCATTAACAAGCCGCGCAGACACAGAACCAGGAAGTTAGTTAGAATAGAACTGAAAATTCAGTGTAAAATCAGTTACAGAAAGCAAAATAAAGAGAGGGTAAGACATTTTGAATTAAAAGAAAGAAAAAGTAAAAAAACTAAAGTTACAATTATTTTTAAATGTCCAACAACAATTAAATTTTGAAGGAATGAGACTCCACACTTGTAAAAGTAAATTTTCAATGCCAGAGAGGTTGTTTGGCAGTCATTAAGTTAGCCGGTGAGCTGTCTTTCAGAGGAGCAGGGCATCTGGTAGAGCAACTTCCGGATTTCTGCGTTTGACTGCGGATGTGCTCTTCCATTTGCCCTGAAATAACAGTGAGACTTGTTAGGATCGCAGTTATTTTCAGAGCAAATTCTGGATCAATTTGTATTGGGTCTGGATTTAAAAGGACAAGTATCAAACCAAAACTAAACAATCCTTCATTTTTGCCTTGCGCACCTTTGTTACAAATAGAAGTTTTAAAACTGCATTTTGTTTCTTGCTTTTTTCTAATTTTTTTTTGCCAATTCTTTCCTTCCCCCATCCTCTCCTAAAGTTATTAATCCCTTTCTAGAGAATGATTCAAAGCATACCAGCCAGCCACCCTGAAGTATCTCACCCAAGTGGCCATTCTTCATGCGAGAATCTAGACAGTGAATGTCAGCAAGCTATTTGACCGTGGGGACATCACAACCAAATGTGATCCTGTCCTCTTAAGCCCAGGCACTGAGGAAATTTGATGCATCCCTGCTATCACCCTAGCTGAGAGCAGTCTTCTTGCTTTCGTTAATAATTTCTGAGTAAGCTAAATAAAATAGATGAAACCAACCATAATAGGAGATAAATAAAATAAATAATGTTGTTGATTTAATCAAATACATGGGGAAGACTACAGTATTATGAATGCTCACAGATTATCCCTTTATATTTATCATTGATGGAGTTCAGAGAGGAGTTAAAAATAGATTTCATATGTTAGTTATTAATACTGAATTACAAAAAGAACCTTTGCATTTCATTGTCTGTTGACTAATAAATATTCTCGTTGATAGTGCATCACTTTTGGGTTCTGTATACAATGTGATATATTCTTCCATTATAGGAACACAAGATGTGTTCCTTTCGAGCATTTTAAATTTTTGTGGAAATCTTGATTAATCTGCTTTAGCCCATTGCACTATTTCCTAACTATGGGCATTAATTTTGTTCACCATTTTATTTTTTTCATTTACACATCTATTCGCTTGAATTGTTTGTTTTGAATTAAATTCTGTGTCGAATGCAGGAGGAAATAAGAGGCAGAAAAAGTAAAGTGAGCTGTTAACGAGCAACAATTGTTTGGAATATTTCTGCCTTGCCCTTTGGTCCCTGGTCTGGAGCATCTATGCACACGCTAGATCACAGGGGAGCAGCGGTTTCATTTACCGATTCAGCGACTTTGAAAAAAGTCCCTGTTCCCAATTAGTGTTGCAAGTTGTACAGATCAATGGTGGGTTAAACTGAGCTGCCCACTCAAGTGGTGGGCGTACCGTTTCATAAAAGGAAGAGGTTCTGCTCTTTCATGGTGCTGGGTTCTTTCAGTTCAGCTACAGTGGGCTTGATTCTTGTGTGAAAAACAACTGCCACAATACTTAAATCCTAACCTCCTCACCCCTGACGGCATGGGAAAGTGCACTCCTCAGCTGTTAGTTATATAAAGGCTGTTGCAGTCATGAGAAATGTTGATAAAAATGCAGTTTAACATCTCTCCACCTACCCTTTGCATGTCAGCTGGTCTAGCGAGCTGCCTAATTGGAAAAATGCTTTTCTGGGTGTGTTTGCTATAATTTAGCATAGTGCAAAATTATTGTGGCCATTTATTGTTTTCAAAGAAAATATGCAATTTGCCACATGTTTATCCTATCTTTTTAAATTGTCTAAATCCAGAGATTTTTTTTGTAATGTTGATTCTTGTGGTATGTTGATGTGTTTAAGATTTATAATATGTAATTTTAACTCATCATTTTTTTAAATGACTGCATGTTTGCTGAAACCTCTACAAAGTTCTGAAGAGATCTAATCCTGAAGAATAATGGTTGCAGTACAAATTGTTTCATTCCAATCCTTTTGTAGTGACTGTTAAAAAAAATTACATTATCAAAACCATAATTTTAGAAAATAATGGATGCAATCATATCAGTTATTGCTGAAAGATGTTTGTATTCATTTATTATTTAATGCTTTGAAACTTTAATATAGAACTACATAAAAAATGTACCAGCATGTTGCAATGTTACAGCTCATTAAAGAATTCAGTGTCCTACAATCACAGAATGGTGGGAGTTTTTAAATTGATACACCTAAGTGAAGTAAAAAGAGTAAAAGAGGAGATGCAGTAAATGAAGTAATGGTTAGATGACACTAAACTTCCATTTTAAAAGCCTTCAATTTGTAGGAGAAGGGAAAGCTGAGCAAGTTAAGTCATCCCACAGTTTTGAGGTCCTGGGAAAGAACAAATTTGAACTGGAGACAGTTCAATGAATCTTGATTTTGATAAAATTGTATTCATGATTTTCAATGCACTGATTGCCATTCTAGTCATGTTGCTGTGGATGGGGAAGCTCAGAAAATTCCCAAAGGGGAAGGGGTGTAATTGGAAGCCCTGTCACCTTTGGCTGCTCTTGCACACCACCTAGCAGCTGGCCATAGAGAGACAGTTGAAGTGGTCTAGAAGCAGGACTCCAACAAGCCTACTTGGCCAGAGGTGTTGCATGACTTTCATACTTAAAGGATATTACTTATGCTGCACATCTAAACGACTTGAGAAAAACACCAAGATCTGGTAGGAGTTCCATAATAGATTCCAAACTCAGCTGCATTGTTGAAGACAGAGTGTTGCCAAGCAGGAACTAGCCACTTCTCCACAAGGAGGGAATATACTGGGACAAATAAAAATGCTTCTTAGAGGCTGGTTACATTGGTATTCGGATTTGCCCAGAAGCACTCATGGACTAATCCTTAATCTAAAGGGTAGCCATGAAACCTGTTATCATCTGCTAGGAAATGCAACAGTGAAGTCAGGGTATTGCTCTTATTTACTTCCTCACCCCATTGTCAACCCAGCCAAAATCACATGGAAAGCTGGCAGTAACACACAGCCATATCATCAAGCTGCCTATTATAAAGCCCAGTATAATCAGGGCGATTTTAACTCTCCCTGATCGGGGGGGAAAGGAGTGGGAGAGCAGTTAAAATACTCCATCCCACCAATCTGAGATTTTAACACTGCTGGTTTTGGCAGCGAATGAAGCTCCCGCCGGAGCCTCGTTAATAAACGGAAACAGCCGAGCAGCTGACCCACAGTTGAAATTAGCTGAGCTACCAACTCATATTTCCGCTTGGGATTGCCATCCACTCCCGCTGGCTTCCTGCCGGAAGTTAAAATCAGCCCTGATATGTTCAGTTTGAAATGGATTCTGGCTCAGCTGTAGACCATGTTAAAATTGATTGAGTTCTATTTGAATTGGTTAAAATCTGTCAGTGTGCGCACCTGTAATTAAGCATGTGGTGAATGGTAGACCTCAGCCCCACTTAACTTGAGCAGAACAGATGAGTAGTAAATAATTAATGTACAAATGGTGGGCCACCAGTAGTTAATAATTTATATTAGAATTATTCCAAAAACAAAATGTCATGTTTATTCATCATAATTATATGGAGGAATGACATGTCAGACATTATAAAGAAGCAGTTGTTAACACACTGTATAAAGGTTATTTCTTCAACATAATGGATAACTCCAATTACACTTTTCCCACATAATGTGATGTATGTTTAATATAATTTCAAGGATTGAATATGCAACATGTTGGCCAGTTATCCCAGCTATTCGATTATATGGTGCAATTCTGCTGACTTATTCTCTTAAAAGCTTGAGCTTAAACAACCCTACAATTGCTCTTAATATTTTTCCTTGACATATGTACTCAGGTGTTTCATGCAATACTGACCAATTTACCGAGTACCAATCATTTCAGCGCAGGTTGAGTAATCAAGCCTGCAGCCCAACAGCATATTTTATGACAGTTACACAGTGCAGGGTAAATAATCGAGCTGGAGGAGTCTGCAGCTTTCTGGCAGTTTCATTGCACAGTCGGTAATGGAGCTGGCAGGGCGGAATCAATTACTGGCCAGTCAAGATTTTCCCACAGGTTGGGGCTTGGGAAAAGACTTTACTGCTGCCTAGACAGCTGGCATGGAGTGTCCACTGGGAAAGTGGTCTGCTGAATGAGAGACGGACAGTTCCATGTGATAAATCTGGTGGTAAACTGGTGACAGTTCATAAATTAAAGAACAAACAGCAAAATTTGTATGTTTTCCCCATCTAACTTGTGCCAGCTCCCTGTTCATAGGACAGTTGTTATTTTTTATAATTGCTTTCACTCACACGCACATCAAATTTGCCATCAAAGTGTTTACATTTTAAAGATTTTAATTTCTCTATTTAGGCTTTGTGACTGGAGTAATATAATTGTGTAATAGAAATAAAATTCTCAAGCGTAATAGCCAGCCTTGTTACCAGAATAGAAAGAATGATGAGAATATTTGAGTCAAGAACAGGATTAAAACTATTTTTGGTAGGGAGGGAGGAAAGGTGCCATGTTTTGTAATTGCTTCCCTGTAAATAAAGACATTTACTGTGCTTCTAGCTACTTTATCTGACGGATAGAGAATCTAGTCAACATTAGAGAACAAAAAGAAAACTTAGTGAAAGAACTAACAGAGATAGTGGGGAAGCTGCCAAACATTGCAATAGAATTCAGTCATTTATCTGTTAGTGTTCAGATATTCTGTGGAAGCGTAGTAACCCTGATGACTATCACTGAACTATATTTCTAATTTTAAAAAAGAGTTTAAGCAGAGGGTTCTGCCTATCCATCCATCTGTAAACATTCACTTTTCAATGCAGAGGTTCAAAAATATTTTATGGGACTCTTAGAGCTTGACATTCCTTTGGATGATAAATTTAATGGAAAAATAGACATGAGAAAATAATTGATGTAATGTCAGAAGAAAGTAGCAACAGAAGAATTTGCCCTTTTTACCACTGCTTCAAGCATTGCTATTCCTCCAAAATGGATTTGTGCACATTAGCAAAAAGTTTTTTTTTAGAAAGGCTAATTTAACTTTCTTAAAGGCATCATGAAAAACTTGTGCAGCTGTTAAGGATCATTGAAAAGTGAGTATTTTATTCCAGCTCAAAACCAGCATTAGTGAGCTTAAGGAAGGGGAAGATTTTGAAGTGTCATCATTTTACTAAGAGATTTTCATAAGCAGGTGCGTTCTCTGGAAGGTAGCATAGGTGTAGCAGCCAATGGAGGGTGTGTCACAACAGTCCAAGAAGGCATTGTAAGTGCATGACTTGCAGTGGGTGCACCGCCTGACAAGACCATGACCTGAATTTCTTGGTTCAGGCCATTTGCCGTGTATATCACACTCAAGCCATAGGCATGGTAGGAGCGCATCTCACGAATGCTGACACTGCTGCTGAGTAAGTTGTGGGGTCAAAACACCAAGAAAGCAGTCATGGTCTCCTTCATTTAACTTGGAGAACACTTCAAAAAGCAATAATTGAAGAATTAGTGACCAAATGAAGATGCCCATCTTTTCAGTTTTGGACTTTCACATTGTAGATAACTGTTTGTTGGACCACTACATTAGGCCTGAGAAATTAATGTTGACACACATTAGCTGGGTAGCGATCGTTGTGAATGTACATGTAGTTATTGTTCAGATAGCAAGTACTTGATGAGCAAAAAGATGACTCATACTAGGAGACTAGGAACTGTGGAGGAGCAAAGGGATTTAGATATCCATGTACACAAATCACTAAAAGCTAATTGGACAGGTACAAAAAGTAGCACCCTTACAACTGCTCCAGGTGAAAGCAGTGAACAGCACAGATCAGGGTAGAATTTGAGAACCTTCCTGGTCTGTATAGCTGAGATCTACACTAGATCCACACTAGGCACACCAGGCATTAACTAACTGAGCTATTGGGGGAGCTCCAAACATCTAACTTTAGAAGACAATCTCATAGCTCAAATGATTGCTTAAACTATCACTCTTGCCCAAATGGTTCCTGTATTGATCATGGTATTGATGTTGCAATGCTAATAATAAGAAAAGTCAGTTGTTCAGTCTGCTCACACTGTCTTAGGATAGTAAATAAATTGTTTATTTTGAAAAGTACACCTTTTTATAATTGCAAAAGTTCTCTGGTTATAATATGTTGACACATATTGCAATCATTGTGTAGTGTTGATGGTACATTTTGCGAGTGAATGAGCTTTACTGAGTAACTTGGCTTGTGGATGCCCTGGAGATTGATTCCAGTGGTGTTAGTGTGTGATGCCATGCTTGCCTACTGTGTTAGTGCCTGGTAGGTTTTTGTTGTGCCACCAGAGCTTTTGGTGTTAATCTATTCAGCTGAAATGGAGCGTGATCCATATGTTTGGTGTTTCAGCTATGTGGGCAGTGTTGTTGATCAGCCAAACAGCTTCTGGAAATAGGCCAAGAAGGAGACCAATTTTCAAAGAATGTCTCCTAGTTCATGATTGTATTGAAATCAAACCACATTGACCATGTGGGATTATCCTCCTGCCACCATTTTCTGAGAATCCATCACTGGCATGCAGATAGGTAGAACCCCAGCTTACCCATGTTGTATTGCAAGGGAGTCACTATGAGGAGGTCCAAGAAGCAGGATGCCACATGTGGTTTGGTTACATGCCAATCTTTTGGGTTTCGTGCAGCACCTTTTACCAGTATGATTGGATCTTTGGAAATGACCAAAACGTTTGAAGGATTGTGCCCTGCCATCACAGTCTCTAGCATTCTTACTATTACGGTGGGGTTTCACATGTGCAGATGGGTAGGAGAATGCTTTGTCCTAAGGTTAATCTTATGGTGCATTTAACATCGGTGAGAAGCAGTTTCAGCTTCACATTGGTGCTAAATTTGTGGAGTGAAAATCAGGTATCAAGGCCTGAACTGACTCCAAACTGAATTGAAGAGAAACTACCTCTTCCAGAATTCTCACTTTAATGCACTATAACTGCAGAGTTGGTGTAAAGCAAAATCACTTCACACCAAAACCACAGTTATGTGATTGCACCCTTAATTTATTACAGTTTGCAACCATGTATTTGCAAAGCAACATATAACTTTTTGAGGCAATTTCAATACATTCTCAGGGTTTTGGTTGCTTTATAAATCACTTGTGCTCCAGTGTCACTTTTAATGAAACCCCTCAAGAGTGTTCCAGATTCATTACATGATTTCAATCAACTGTTATGCTGGTTGTTGAATTACTAAAAGAGTAAACTAGTTCAGGATACTTCCTGGTAAATGACACTGGCACAAGCCATCTCTATGAGCACATTTCCTGTAAACCCTGTTTTTCTGTCACAGTGCACAAATATAATCCCATCAACTTCAAAGACAGTTATGCAACAAGAGATCAACTTCACATGAGTGATGCTAGATATCTGAGACTAAAAACATGCGACTTGTCTGGGATATCTGTTACAAAGCGCTATGTGTAGAAGTGAAATCATCTCTGTGATCGAAGATGTACGAGGTAATTGTTCACCTGAAGCCCATATCAGATATTTGGATCACATTATACACAAAGGGTTGAAAATTGGGTGCAGCACAAGCCCAGATTTTCGATATGGGCTGTCAGCGGGCTAGGTGCCCCATCAGAAGCAAGATGCTAGATAATTACCCATATAATATAATCTTAGGGCTCTGACCATTACATGAATTCTTAAAGCTTCCTTCTTTGGGGTTTAAGACTGCCACAATGTCATTGTTAGAAGGTCTTGATTGTGCTTTGTGTGGGCTAGATTTTCTGCCTATTATCTATGGGTAGAAATATATGCCATCAACTGTATGTTATACACAGAAATCGAACAGTACAATCTATTCCTCTTCAGATCGTGTAAATCACCTTTTACCAAAATCATTTAATTCAAATTTCCTGAAAATTCAAATTCTTTTAGCACTAATTTCCCGTTTTGCTGTAGAATTTGTCGCTTAATTTAAATTATTGCATTATTCAATTCTTTTGGTGCAAGAAAACTACTTTGAATTATCAAGAGTAGACTGTATACATTTGCAAATTATGACTTAGTTTCTCTTGGAATGGGAACAAATGTCTGGAATTTATCCCGTACCAAGTCCTGCTCCCCCATCACTCCAATCCTTGCTGACCTACATTGACTCTCGATTCCCAAATGCCTTCAATTTAAAATTCTCATCCTCATTATTAACTCCCTTCATGGCCTTTCCCCTACCTATCTGTGTAACCGCTTCCAGCCCAACAACCCCCTAATCTCAATGTTCCTCTTACTCCAGAATCTCCTCTCCCTTCGCTCCACCACTAGTGGCTGTATCTTCAGCCATCTAGAATCATAGAATGATTACAGTGCAGACAGAGGCCATTCGGCCCATCAAGCCCATGCCAGCTCTTTGTAAGAGCAATCCAGTTAGTTCCACTCCCCCGCTCTTTCCCCATAGCCCTGCAAATATTTTCCCTTCAAGTATTTATCCAATTCCTTTTTAAAACCTATGATTGAATCTGCTTCCACCACCCTTTCAGGCAGTGCATCCAGATCATAACTACTCGCTGTGTAAAAATGTTTTTCCTCAGTCACCTTAAATCTGTGTCTTCTGGTTCTCGATGCTTCTGCCAATGGGAACAGTTTCTCATTATTTAATTCATCTAAACCCTTCATGATTTTGAACACTTCCATCAAATCTCCTCTTAACCGTCTCCGCTCTAAAAAGAACAACCTCAGCTTCTCCGGTCTATCCATGTAACTGAAATCCCTCATCCCTGGAACCATTCTAGTAACTGCAGAACATTCTGAAGGGGGAGGATGAACAGCCAGAAGTCATGGTCCGTATCGGTACCAACGACATAGATAGAAAGAGGGATGAGGTCCTGCAGGCAGATTTTAGGAAGCTAGGAAAGAGACTAATAAACAGGACGTCAAAAGGTAGTAATCTCTAGATTACTCCCGTTGCCACGCGCTAGTGAGTATAGAAATGGGAGGATAGAGCAGATGAATGCATGGCTGGAGACATGGTGCAGGAGGGAGGGCTTTAGATTCCTGGGGCATTGGGACTGGTTCTGGGGGAGTTGGGACCTGTATAGGCCAGACGGGTTGCACCTCAACAGAGCTGGGACCAATGTCCTCTCGGGGAGGATCGCCATGGCTGTGGGGGGAGGGGTTTAAACTAATTTGGCAGGAGGATGGGCACCAGTATATAGCATTGGAAAGGAGAAACAAGGTGCACAAAGGATTGGGAGAGACAGATAGCAATAGAATAAGAAATAGTACAGTATTAGGTGGTATTAAGGGATATGGGCCAAAGGCAGGTATATGGAGTTAGATCACAGATCAGCCATGATCTTATCAAATGGCGGAGCAGGCACGAGGGGCTGAATGGCCTACTCCTGTTCCTATGTTCCTATGATCAGACAATGACAGAATACAAGAAGGTCTAAGATAGGTTTACAGTGCATGTGTTTAAACGCACTAAGTGCGGTAAATAAAGTTGGTGAGCTGCAGGCACAAATAGCCATATGGGTATATGATGTCGTGGCGATAACAGAGACCTGGCTCAAAAAAGGGCAAGATTGGGTCTAAATATTCCTGGATACAAGGTGTTCAGGAAAGATAGAGAAGGCAAGAAAGGAGGTGGGGGGCAGGTGGTTGTGGCAGTATTGATTAAGGAGAATATTGCAGGGGAGAGAGAGGATGTTCTGAAGGGATCAAGGACATAATCTATTTGGTTAGAGTTAAGAAATAAAAGAGGGAACATTACACTACTGGGGGTATTCTAAAGGCCATAAACTAGTGGGAAGGATATAGAGGAGCAAATTTGCAGGGAAATTACAGAGAGATGCAAGAGCCATAGATTAGTGATAATAGGGGACTTCAATTATCCTAATATAGACTGGGATAGTAATAGTGTAAAGGGCAGAGAGGGGGAGGAATTTCTGAAGTATGTTCAGGAGAACTTTCTTGATCTATACGTTTCCAGCCCAATGAGGAAGGAGGCATTGCTGGACTTGGTTCTGGGGAATGAGGTGGGTTAAGTGGAACAAGTGTCAGTGGGGGAACATTTAGGGAACAGTGATCATAGTATCATAAGGTTTAGATTAGTTATGGAAAAGGACAAGGAGTAATCTAGTGTAAAAATATTTAATTGGAAGAGGGCAAATTTCAGTGGGTTGAGAACAGATCTGGCCCGGGTGAATTGGAATCAAAGATTAACAGGCAAAACTGTAATCGACCAATGGGTGGCCTTTAAAGAGGAGATGGGTTGGGTACAGTCTAAATACATTCCCACGAGGGGGAAAGGTAGGGCAAACAAAGCCAGACCTCCCTGGATGACGAAAGAGATAGAGAGCAAAATGAAGCAGAGAAAGTGGGCATAGGACAGATGTCAGGTTAATAATACAAGTGAGAACCAAGCTGAATATAGAAAGTTCAGAGGTGAAGTGAAAAAGGAAATAAGAGGGGCAAAGAGAGAGTATGAGAATAGACTGGCAACTAACATAAAAGGGAATCCAAAAGTCTTCTATAGGCATGTAAATAGTAAACTAGTAGTAAGAGGAGGGGTTGGGCCAATTAAGGACCAAAAAGGAGACCTACACATGGAGGCAGAGGGCATGGCTGAGGTACTAAATGAATACTTTGGATTTGTTTTTACCAAGGAAGAAGATGCTGCCAAAGTCACAGTAAAAGAGGAGGTAGTTGAGATACTAGATGGGTAAAAAGTGATAAAGAGGAGGTACTAGAAAGGCTAGCTGTACTTAAAGTGGATAAATCACCTGGTCCGGATGGGATGCATCCCAGGTTGCCGAGCGAAGTAAGAGTGGAAATTGTGGGTGATCTAGCCATAATCTTCCAAACATCCTTAGATACGGGGGTGGTGCCAGAGGACTGGACAATTGCAAATGTTACACCACCATTCAAAAAAGTGTGTAAGGATAAACCCAGAAACTACAGACCAGTCAGTTTAACCTCAGTGGTGGGGAAACGTTTAGAAACGATAATCTGGGACAAAATTAAGTCACTTGGACAAGTGTGGATTAATTAAGGAAAGCCAGCACGGATTTGTTAAAGTCAAATCGTGTTTAACTAACTTGATTGAGTTTTTTGATGAGCAAACAGAGAGGGTTGATGAGGGCAATGCGGTTGATGTGGTGTATATGGACTTCCAAAAGGCGTTTGATAAAGTGCCGCATAATAGGCTTGTCAGCAAAGTTGAAGCTCATGGAATAAAACAGGCAGTGGCAGCATGGATACAAAATTGGCTAAGTGACAGGAAACAGAGAGTAGTGGTGAATGGTTGTTTTTCAGACTGGAGGAAGGTATACTGTGGTGTTCCCTAGGGGTTGGTACTAGGACCACTGCTTTTCTTGCTATATATTAATGACTTGGACTTGGGTGTACAGGGCACAATTTCAAAATCTGCAGATGACACAAAACTTGGAAGTGTAGTAAACAGTGAGGAGGATAGTGATAGATTTCAAGAGTGCAGAAAAGATTGACTAGAATGTTTCCAGGGATGAAGGACTTCAGTTCTGTGAATAGACTGGAGAAGCTGGGATTGTTCTCCTTAGAGCAGAGAAGGTTGAGTGGAGATTTGATAGCGGTGCTCAAAATCATGAGGGGTCTAGACAGAGTAGATAGAGAGAAACTGTTCCCATTGGCAGAAGTCAAGAACCAGAGGGCATAGATTTAAGGTGATTGGCAAAAGAACCAAAGGCGACATGAGGAAAAACTTTCTTACACAGCGAGAGGTTATGATCCAGAATGCACTGCTTGAGGGGGTGGTGGAGGCAGATTCAATTGCGGCTTTCAAAAGGGAATTGGATAAGTACTTGAAGGGAAAAAAATTTGCAGGACTACAGGGAAAGAGAGGGGGAGTGGGACTAGCTGGATTGCTTTTGCAGAGAGCCAACACGGGCTTGATGGGCAGAATGGCCTCCTTCTGTGCTGTAACTATTCTATGATTCTAAGATCCGAAATCTTTTCCTCACCCTCTTTAAGGCCTTCACATCCTTCCTAAAGTGTGGTGCCCAGAATGGGACAATACTTCAGTTGTGGCCGAACCTGTGTTTTATAAAGATTCAACATAACTTCCTTGCTTTTGTACACTATGCCTCTATTTATAAAGCCAGTGTCCTGTATGCTTTTTCTTTAAACTGCTTTCTGACCTGTCCTGCCACCTTGAACGATTCGTGCACATATACCCCAGGTCTCTCTGTTCCTGAACCCCCTTTAGAATTGTACCCTTTCGTTTATATTGCCTCTCTTCAAGTTGTTGTAATTAGTAACATATTCACAGCTTACTTATTTTGGGTAGGGTAGTCATAAATTTAGGTTATTTTATGTTTAATTAGATTTTCCATTTTATTTATGTAAAATGGAAGTGTACACACATAACTTACTAGCAGTATAAACATATTTTAAAACTAGCAAAGTGAAAAAAAGATTCCAGCTTAAATTATTTTTTAAAGTTGCATGACTTAAACCATCTCAAATTGTAACATTCTGGGATTTTTAATTGATTTACGGTATATATTTGAAAAATATTCTAAGATTCCATCAATATGAAAATTCTTAGTGCCTGACCATATTTAAATATATTAACTAAGTTGTGTTAACTCAAATTGCCTTTGAGCTATTTTAATTTAAGCCATACGTTTCCCAATGCCACCATTCTTTGATAGCTCATCATTTTCTATAGACACAGGGCAAAATGCCTACAGATGACTTTTAAAGTGCTGCAAAACTGCTTAACCATGAGGAGACAGAGTAATTACTCCCCTTTCTTACCTCCCCTCCCCCTCCCCCTCCATCTCCTCAGCCCCAGGCTGTCTGGGTGGCAAGGGATTTGGCACCTTGGAATGTGAAGTGCCAGCCAGCTCCTGTGGGCAGGGCAGAGGCAAAACACAACAGGTCATCAGCTTGGCTCTGACGTGCTATTTAGTACTATAAACACATGGACCCTGTAGCATTCACATGATAATTGAAAGCCTGGACTGGTGAGTGGTGGCCTTCATACAGGGATCGAATTACACTGGAGTCAGGCTGTGGTTTAGCAAAGCATTTCTTGTAAGAGTGGCACTAGAGCAGGGAAGGACAGAGTCTTTTAACCACTGGGTGGTAATAAAGCTCTTTTAACCAGCACCATCCTAAATTTCAAAAATAAGTTAATTATTTGTTAGGAAAAGTGGACAAACCCCGATTCCGCGCTTATGTGGTTTGTGAGTGATAGTAGCAGTGGAATTGCCAATTTTCAAGCTTCTGCAATGGCTGATTGGATAAATGTTTGTTAGACTTACTGTGACACAGATGCCAGGAAGATCCAGTGATCCCTGTTTGTGCTCAGTTAAGAGATTTTAAGGTAGATTCTGAGAGCCCAGCATCCATGAATGCATCTAGCATTTGTTTACAAATCTGGTTTTTGTAGGCTAGCAGATTGGGTCTATAAGTCTGCTGCCAATCTATGGAAACCCGATTTAATAGCTAAAAGCTGGGAACTGGCTGCCAGATGCTGGTTTCTCAGAATCTGACTTATAAGAGCATCAATTTAAAAGTGGCTGTAGCAGATCTCAGCCAGGTTGGGGAGGCATTATAATTGTTCAACTTACCCGGGCTTGGAAGAAGAAAAATCGAACATAGTTCCCATTCCTGGTTACCACCCAGTCACTCCCCTGTTGGGAAATGCCTGTGTGGACATCAAACGAAGACAGGATCAGGCTCAGTTGTGATTAGTGCCACAGTTGACAGCCTGCTGTTGGTCACTGTCTAGGCCTGTGTAGAATGGCCACTTGGTACTGGAGAGCCACCAGCATCTAATTGTACCCAGCATGAGTCACTGCCTTCAGCAATGAATGAAGGGTATATGGACAAAATTGTCAGAGAGAAAAATTACAATTTCCTACCTTGTACCTAGTATAGAAAGTACAAAGAAATGGTAAAAAGGAGGAAAGAAACACTTGCGTTTATTTTGTGCCTTATCTCTCTCAGAAATGTAAGCAATCTTACAACACCAGGTTATAGTCCAACAGTTTTATTTGAAAATCACAAGCTTTCGGAGCTTACCTCCTTCGTCAGGTGATTGAGTGAAGGGTTCTAAAATCGCATGACGAAGGAGGTAAGCTCCGAAAGCTTGTGATTTTCAAATAAAACTGTTGGACTATAACCTGGTGTTGTAAGATTGTTTAAATTTGTCCACCCCAGTCCATCACCGGCATCTCCACATCATCTCTCAGAAATGTCACAGGAATGAACTACTTTTGATGTTCAATGACTGTTGTTATGCTGATAGTCAAAGATGTCTATCCACATGGACATATTTTGCACAGTACAATTTTGTAAATTTTATTTATAAAAGTTAAAATCTTGATTTTTAAAAAATTCTCTCCCTATTTTTTCGCTCACCCTCTCTTGAAGGCTTTGACTCCTTACAGTTCCACACGTGCCTCGTGCTTCTGGTTTTTAACCCAAGTGACCATTATTTGTGGGTGATCCTTGACAGCGAGACTACTTGACCGCAAGAAGCATTGCAGTGTAGCCCAGCCCTGTCCTCACCCAGCATCCTTAAACATGCAGTCTTAGTGCTCGGGAGCAGAGACTTCTGCCTGGTTTTCATTCCCTAATCCAGGGGCACGAAGGCCAATGGCCCCTATCAGCCTCCAGCCAAGATCAGCTAATTCAGCACAGATTGACGATCGAACTGGGACCTTCTTAGTCAGCTACTCACTGGATAAACTCACTGCACCATCGCAGAGGCAATGTTGATGAGATTTTGAATCTTTTCAATGACGTTAATGGAACAGCCCAAAACTAGAAATGAATCAACAAAATCAGTGAGCCTTACTATATGTGAAAGGTTGCTTTTGTGAACGGTAAACTATCTCTTTACCTCATATCTAACTAACCGAATAGAGTTCTTTGACAGAGATTCAGATATCATCTACATGGATTTTCATAAGAAATTTGATAAGTTCTAATGCAAGAGATTCTTAACTAAAATTGATTGGGTACTGTAGCCTAGTGATTATGGTACTGGACTAGCAACCCAAAAGTTGTGACTTCAAATCCTCATACCGCCATTACTTCAAATCCCACCATAGCAAGTTGTGAAATTTAATTCAATAAATCTGGTAATTTGTGGGCTCGCACCAGAAAAATAAGCATGAAAGCTTCTGGATTGTCGTAAAAACGCAACTGGTCCACTAATGTCTTTCAGGGAAGGGAACCTGCCACCCCTACCTAGCCTGGCCTACATGTGACTCCAGTCCCGTACTATGTGGTGGACTCTTAATGCCCTCAGGGCAACCAGGGATAGACAACAATTACTGCCTTGCCAGTGTTAGCCACATCCCAAGAACAAAATAAAATTGAAGTGCATGGATATGAAACTGCTTGGGAGGTAGCAGACAGAGAGTTGGGATAAAAGGGACATTCTCGGATTAGCAGGCAGTGACTCATGTTTTCACCAAGACCACCATTTTCAATGTACCTTTGAAGCAGTTTATTCCTGGCATGTGACAGGAAATAGGGTTTTATATAATATATGGTGCTGTTGAACATTTTGCATTAGAGCCACGACAGGAAGTGAGTATTTATTGAATTAGAAAGGAACTACAGCTGCAGAATCCCAGCCACCTGCAGTCTGACCTTGTTTCCCAAGCAGCACACAGAGCAGGGACAGCCTCACTGTCACATCTGTTACTTTAGTGATACAGAGACAGGATAGACTAAAGTGGGGCAATGGTATTTTGAGGGAGCACCACTTAATCCTTTGGTAAATTATATAATTGAAAAATCTTTCTTTTTAAAAATAGCCTCTGGGAAGATGAGGGTAAATAAATCTTTAATTAAAAAATTAAAGATATGTTTATAAAAATATAAAAGATATGTTAATAAAAGCAGTGCTTCAATTTCATATCTTTTAGTGGTGAGTGAGTTCTCCATAATGATTCTGTCCTGAAGTGAACAGTGTTGTCAGGTTCTGCACTGCCTCCGCTCCGCACAATATAACTCTCTACTTGAGTTTTGAACATGAAATCAATTCATCAAACAGTCTTAAGGACTAATTACACTAAAGTATAACCATTAGGGTCAGGATCTAGTGGATCTTAGATCTATATACTAAACCCTGGCCTGTTGTATCTGTTAATTTATATTTTCCATCAGCTGAATGATATGTACAAACACACACACACAGCATTGTTCCTAGCCTCAGTGGCAATGCATTCCATGGTGACTAATATGTTATTTCATTGTAATTCAATTATATGTTTATAAGATTACTTAGAAGGAACTATATATATTGTAACCATTCAAGGATTAGGGTATGGAGTGTCTGGTAAGAATTGAACAGAATGGCTTTGTTCTTGACAAAGTTTAGTTGACGGAAGAACCCCAAGAGTGTGTTGCAGCCCACAACTGCCCAGTCTGATTGCTGTTTTGTAAAATGAATTCATAATTTTTCAATTTGATCTGTTTTGTTGGCCATTATGATGGACTGTTAAAGAAAGTGTCAGTTTGTACATTAGGTGACAGGGGGAGAATAGAGGATAATCAACTTGGTGATGATTCAGTTGTAGCACATCCCACACAAGTGATACAGAAATATAGTAGTAGTGTGTGATCATGCTATACTAAGTATGTACTAGATAGAGAACAATATCTTTTTTTTTGTTGTAGTACAATGGTGTAGCATGATCATGAGATTCAGATGTCTGGTCCACAAAAAGCAGGACAAATCCAATCCGGCCAATTACCGCCCCATCAGTCTACTCTCAATCATCAGCAAAGTGATGGAAGGTGTCGTCGACAGTGCTATCAAACGGCACTTACTCACCAATAACCTGCTCACCGATGCTCAGTTTGGGTTCCACCAGGACCACTCGGCTCCAGACCTCATTACAGCCTTGGTCCAAACATGGACAAAAGAGCTGAATTCCAGAGGTGAGGTGAGAGTAACTGCCCTTGACGTCAAGACAGCATTTGAATGAGTGTGGCACCAAGGAGCCCTAGTAAAATTGAAGTCACTGGGAATCGGGGAAAACTCTCCAGTGGCTGGAGTCATACCTAGCACAAAGGAAGATGGTAGTGGTTGTTGGAGGCCAATCATCTCAGCCCCAGGACATTGCTGCAGGAGTTCCTCAGGGCAGTGTCCTAGGCCCAACCATCTTCAGCTGCTTCATCAATTACCTTCCCTCCATCATAAGGTCAGAAATGGGGATGTTCGCTGATGATAGCACAGTGTTCAGTTCCATTCGCAACCCCTCAGATAATGAAGCAGTCCGTGCCCGCATGCAGCAAGACCTGGACAACATCCAGGCTTGGGCTCATAAGTGGCAAGTAACACTCGCGCCAGACAAGTGCCAGGCAATGACCATCTCCAACAAGAGAGAGTCTAATCACCTCCGCTTGATATTCAACGGCATTACCATCACCGAATCCCCCACCATCAACATCCTGGGGGTCACTAATGACCAGAAACTTAACTGGACCAGCCACATAAATATTGTGGCTACAAGAGCAGGTCAGAGGCTGGGTATTCTGCGGCGAGTGACTCACCTCCTGACTCTGCAAAGCCTTTCCACCATCCACAAGGCACAAGTCAGGAGTGTGATGGAATAGTCTCCACTTGCCTGGATGAGTGCAGCTCCAACAACACTCAAGAAGCTCGACACCATCCAGGACAAAGCAGCCCATTTGATTGGCACCCCATCCACCACCCTAAACATTCACTCCCTCCACCACCGGCGCACAGTGGCTGCAGTGTGTACCATCCACAGCATGCACTGCAGCAACTCGCCAAGGCTTCTTCGACAGCACCTCCCAAACCCACGACCTCTACCACCTAGAAGTTCAAGGGCAGCAGGCACATGGGAACAACGCCACCTGCACGGTCCCCTCCAAGTCACACACCATCCCGACTTGGAAATATATCGCCATTCCTTCATCGTCGCTGGGTCAAAATCCCACAGTGCTGTTAGGAACTCCCTTCCTAACAGCACTGTGGGAGAATCTTCACCACACGGACTGCAGTGGTTCAAGGCGGCGGCTCATCACCACCTTCTCAAGGGCAATTAGGGATGGGCAATAAAAATGCTGGCCTTGCCAGCGACGCCCACATCCCATGAACGAATAATAAAAAAAAGATAAATTCATAAACCACAAGAACAACGCATGAGCAATTTATTAAGCTAAGGAACCCTGAGATTTTGTTACAGATTTCGGAACACACTACACAAGCCAGTTATGATTTTCCTACAGTCTGTACAACATTCCTTTTTACCAGTCTGGTTAGTTTCTTCTGCTGTCACTGCCAGGCAGGCTTGACCTTTGGGGCTCTGCAGATTATACTGCCGCATGGCGCCTTAAATTGGGGGCGGGTGGAGGGGAGGAAGGGCACTGGGAGCAGCAGGAAGCAATCTGTAGTTTGGCTGCCGCCATTTACACTTCCCATGATGAACTGTTCCATTGCACAGCACATCTCCCTGCCTTTCAACATGACCGTGAACTCCACAGAAAATCGTTCCATTGCTTCAGGCGTGCAGGGTTTGTGGCCCTGTGGTTGAAATTGGCAGGCAATGAAACAATTTGAACTCAGGGCTGGGACTCCATAAGGCATTCAGAATTTGGCTGCTCAAGCAATTCACACTATTTAGATGAAGGCAGGTCATGCTCAAATTAGATCTGCAGCTGCTGGAACTACTGGAGGTGCATGCAGTGAACAGTTTAATCAAAATTTAGTTAAAAAGTCGGAATACAACTTCAGCTCCCAGGAATTTTTTCAGGTATGGTGTGTGTGTTGTTGGGGGTAGGGAGGTTAATACTAATCATGACGTTTTTTCCTCCCAATTAATTGACTCTTACTTTTCCAGCCTAGAAGGCGATTTATGCTGGGATGTCATTCCACCAGTACTTGTTTTTTTAAAAATACTTACCTGAATGTTCTTCTTGGATCCACATTAAAACATAGGGCTGCTGCCAGCCTCAGCTCGCCACCTCATGAAAGACCTACCTGAGGGCCGGTGCTGCCTAGGAACGCCCAACAGGCGTCTGCAACTCGTTGGTCTGATGTAAATGAGGCCCAAGGCTCGATATCGGGTGAGCCTCAGGCCTACTTGTTCCAGCGCAGGGATTGTCCCCTGCGCCCAGTTTGTGCTGACAAGCCGGGGCAAACCATTCTCTAGGCCCAAGTGTCAATTCAGAAATATGTCGCCCATGTGTACAATATTAAATCATGAAAGTATATGAAAGACTGTTTCATCTAAAAGTCTTGCTGATTATCAAACTGTGTGAGTACATTCTATAAAGCTTATTTTAACCATGTGCATACTTCCTGTATTTTTTTTCAAAGTACTGTAGTCTCTATATCTTCACGTGTCTCACTGCTTCTGTGTATTATTACCCACAACTAAACCTATTACTTTTAGCCTGTAGACGTCGGTACAACGGCATGGTATTTTAACACCTTTCCAAGGAGAGTGTGGTGGTCATTCCATATGATCTCCACTTAATACCCATAATTATGGAATAATTGTTAATCCAGCGGCACGTTATCCTATTCACGGCACGTTTAAGAACACAAGTTTCGGTTCACCGCCATAACTTCTGTTTCTGTGTGTAAACTGGGTTTCCGCACATCCAATGCCAAAGTTACGGCGGCAAAGTGGGAGAGGCACAGAGGGAATTGTCGCCGATGGACAATAGTAAACAAGATGAAAGAGTTGGGAGAAAACCCAAACCAAAACACACATCTTGAGAATTCATTCAGTATTACTTTTCCAGAAATTATTTAAAATATTGTAAAAATGGAAGCATTAATTTGAGACTTAGAATCATACATGGAAGGAAGAAATTTGGCCCATCGAGTCCGTGCCGGCTCTATGCAAGAGCAATCCAGCTAATCCCACTCACCCACCCTATCCCTGTAGCCCTGTAAATTTTTTACTTTCTAGTACTTATCCAGTTCCCTTTTGAAGGCCATGATTGAATCTACCTCCATCATTCCCTCGGGCAGTGCATTCCAGATCATAACCACTCGCTGTGTAAAAAGGTTTTTCCTCATGTCACCTTTGGTTCTTTTGCCAATCACCTTAAATCTATGTCCTCTGATTCTTGACCCTTCCACCAATGGGAACAGTTTCTCTCTATCTACTCTGTCTAGACCCTTCATGATTTTGAATACCTCTATCAAATCTCCTTGCAACTGTCTCTGTTCCAAGGAGAACAACCCCAGCTTCACCAGTCTATCCATGTAACAAAAGTCCCTCATCCGTGGAATCATTCTAGTAAATCTCTTCTGCACCCTCTCTAAGGCCTTCACAAATTTCCTGAAGTGCGGTGCCCAGAACTGGACACAATACTCCAATTGTGGCCAAACCAGCGTTTTATAAAGGTTCATCATGACTTCCATACTTTTGTACTCTATGCCTCTATTTATAAAGCCCAGGATCCCATTTGCTTTTTTAACCACTTTCTCAACCTTCCCTGCCACCTTCAATGATTTGTGCACATAAACCCTCAGATCTCTCTGTTCCTGTACCCCTTTTACAGTTGTGCCACTAGTTTATATTGCCTCTCCTCGTTCTTCCTGCCAAAATGTATCTCTTCGCATTTTTCTGTGTTAAATTTCATCTGACACGTGTCCACCTATGCCACCAGCCGGTCTATATCCTCTTGAAGTCTATCACTATCCTCCTCACTGTTTACTACCCTTCCAAGTTTGTGTCATCTGCAAATTTTGAAATTGTGCCCTGTACACCCAAGTCCAAGTCATTAATATATATCAGGAAATGCAGTGGTCCCAGCACTGACCCCTGGGGAACACTAGTGTACACCTCCCTCCCGTCCAAAAAAAACAACCGTTCACCACTACTCTCTGTTTCATGTCCCTTAGCCAATTCTGTATCCATGTTGCTACTGCCCCCTTTATTCCATGGGCCACAATCTTGATGATAAGCCTACCATGCGGCATTTTATCAAACGCCTTTTGAAAGTCCAGATACACCACATCAACTGCATTGCCCTCATCTACCTTCTCTATTGTCTCATCAATAAACTTTATCAATTTGGTTAAACATGATTTGCCTTTAACAAATCCATGCTGTCTTTCCCTAATCAATCCACGCTCATCCAAGTGACTGTTAATTCTGTCCCGGATTATCGTTTCTAAAAGTTTCCCCACCACTGAGGTTAAACTGACTGGCCTATAGTTGCTGGTTTTATCCTTACACCTTTTTTGAACAAGGGTGTAACGTTTGCAATTCTCCAGTCCCCTGGCACCACCCCCATATCTACGGATGTTTGGAAGATTATGGCCAGTACCTCTGCGATTTCCACCCTTACTTCCCTCAGCAACCTAGGATGCATCCCATCCGGACTGGGTGTCTTATCTACTTTAAGTACAGCTAGCCTTTCAAGTACCTCTTCTTTATCAATTTTTTGCCCATCCAGTATCTCAACTATATCTTCCTTTACTGAGACTCTGGCAGCATCTCCTTCCTTGGTAAAGACAGATGCAAAGTACTCATTTAGTACCTCGACCATGCCCTCTGCCTCCATGAGTAGATCACCTATATGGTCCTAAGCGGCCCCACCCCTCCTCTTACTTCCTGTTTACATGCCTGTAGAAGACTTTTGGATTCCCTTTTATGTTGGCTGGCAGTCTATTCTCATACTCTCTCTTTGCCCCTCTTATTTCCTTTTTCGCTTTCCCTCTGAACTTTCTATATTCTGCCTGGTTCTCACTTGTGTTATCAACCTGACATCTATCATGCTCCCTTTCTTCCATTTCATCTTACTCACTATCTCTTTTGTCATCCAGGGAGCCCTGGCTGTAGATGCCCTACCTTTCTGCCTTGTGGGAATGTGCCTAGACTGTACCCGAACCATCTCCACCTTAAAGGCCACCCATTGTTCAATTACAGTTTTGCCTGCCAATCTTTGATTCCAATTTACCCGGGCCAGATCTGTTCTCATCCCATTGAAATTGGCCCTCCTCCAATTGAGTATTTTTATTTTAGAATGGTCCGTGTCCTTTTCCAAAGCTATTCTGAACCTTATGATACTATGATCGCTGCTCCCTAAATGCTCCCCCACTGACACTTGCTCCACTTGGCCCACCTCATTCCCGAGAACCAAGTCCAGCAATGCCTCCTTCCTCATTAGGCTGGAAACGTACTGGTTAAGAAAGTTTTCCTGAACACATTTCAAAAATTCCTCCCCCTCTTTGCCCCTTATATTATTATTATCCCAGTCTATATTAGGATAGTTGAAGTCCCCAGTTATCAACACTGTAGCTTTTGCACCTCTCTGTAATTTCACTGCAAATTTGCTCCTTTATATCCTTCCCACTACTAGGTGGCCTATAGAATACACCCAGTAGTGTAATGGCACCTCTTTTATTTCTTAACTCTAACCAAATAGATTCTGTCCTTGACCCCTCCAGGACATCCTCTCTCTCCAGTACTGCAATATTCTCCTTAATCAATACTGTCACCCCCTATTCCTTTCTTTCCCTCCCTATCTTTCCTGTACACCTTTTATCCAGGAATATTTAGTACTCAATCCTGCCCTTTTTTGAGCCAGGTCCCCATTATCACCACAACATCGTATTCCCATGTGGCTATTTGCGCCTGCAGCTCACCAACTTTGTTTACCACTCTTCGTACGTTTACACACATGCACTGCAAACCAGTCTTAGACTTTCTTATACTCTCTCTTAGTCTGATCCCACCTAATACTGTACCATTTCTTGCTCTACTGCTATCTTTCTCCCCCGATCCTTTCTGCCCTTGTTTCTCCTTTCCAATGCTACATCCTGGTGCCCATCCCTCTGCCAAATTAGTTTAAACCCCCGCCCCCGCAACAGCAATAGCGAACCTCCCCGCGAGGACGTTGGTCCCAGCTCCATTGAGGTGCAACCCGTCCGGCCTGTACAGGTCCCACCTTCCCCAGAATTGGTCCCAATGCCCCAGGAATCTAAAGCCCTCCCTCCTGCACCATCTCTCCAGCCATGCATTCATCTGCTCTATCCTCCTATTTCTATACTCACTAGTGCGTGGCACCGGGAGTAATCCGGTGATTACTACCTTTGAGGTCCTGCTTCTTAATCTCTTTCCTAACTCCTTAAAATCTGCCTGCAGGACCTCATCACTCGATCTACCAATGCTTATTGGAATTATAGTGTGGTTGCCAAATGATGAGATTAAGAGGACTCCAGGACATCGGGCTAGGTTTTCCTGTTTTGGCATGTAGGTGTCCCTGTCTGTTTGATATTATAGGTCTATTCACAATGCAGTGACGTGAAGAAAAGATGAGCAAATAATTTTTTTCATCACCTTCCCCAATTATTCAATATTGTGTCTGTACAATGTACTATTTACAGGTCTTTAAAATAATGAAATTTATAGATACGGTCAAAGTAAGCAAGCTATTCGGACATAGTGCTAGAGGGAACAAATACAAAGCTCACAAGCTTCAACAGTATTCAGAGATTAGATTAAAAAAACTCTTCTCCCACAGGGTAGTAGATAAGTGGAACAGACTCCCAAAGGTGGTTGATTCACTATCAAATGACATCTTTAAAGGGAGCTTGACCAATATCTGTTGAGAATCTTTTTGACCAAGCTTTTAATCACCCTCCTAACTCTTCCACCATTGCTTATCCCTTTTATCTCCTTCCCTCCAAAAAGTGCCTCAAGGCTTTTAAATACACTAGAAGCTAGTGAAGTGTATACAGTCAGAAGAGTGTGGAGTTTAGCCTCAGTGGGAGTGATTGGGATATAAAAAGTGACATTTTCAATAATATATTTTACTGTACTTTGAGTTTAAATTTATTTTAATTTACTTCATTTTAGCTGTTCAATACGAAGAACTGTTTAAAGTTGTTTGTTTAGTGCCTTAACTATGATCTGGGTGAGATGGTAGGTAACAGAAGAGTTGTGATTAGCTATTATCTGATTGGTTGTTTCTTTCCTGGGATACTGGGTAAATTAAGAGCTGAGTAGTAAGAGGACAATCACAAGCTGCAAGAAGACAGTGGAGTGTGAGAGACCAGACAAGTGTGCAGTTTTGGCTCAGTGGGAGTTCAGGCTTGAGGTGCAGTTGTACTGGATTTTTTCCCCCTAAAATCAATACTTGTGTGAGGTGAGTAAGAGATGTTTGATTCTTGTGAGAGATTATTGCTAGTGAGAGTTCAGACTAACACTGTTTATAAGCCCTACACAGAGATATACGTGGGGTGTGTGGGCCATTGTTGATCCTCAGTGTATCCATGGCAGCACATTTGCATTGTGTTGGAAAATTTAGTCTCTGGAGCAGAGGATCTCTGTTCCTGAGCAACAACTAGCCACATTCTGCAGCATCAGAGATGATGAGGAGTTTCTGGATCATACTCTAAAGAATGTGGTCAGGCAAGAGACACAGTCAGGACACGGGTAATGTAAAAAGAGAGAAGTGTCTGCTGGGGTAGCAGAGGGAGATCGGACTCTCAGGTGCAGGGAACCCCTGAGTTACTGGAACTATCCAATAGATCGTTAGTCTTGGATAAGTGTGAGGTGAACAGTGACTAAGAGTAGGGTGGTCCTGTGATCATTATGGCATGGTGGAGCAAGGGACTACTTGAGGAGGCGAGAGGCAGGTAAAGTACAAGACTAAGAGAGTAATAGTAGTTGGGGATTCTATAGTCAGGGGTATAGATAGTTATCTTTGCAGTCGTGACCAGAAGTTCCAAATGTTCTGCTGCTTGCCTGGTGCCAGAGTGAAGGACATAATGGAACAGGTGGGAACACTTTGTGGAAAGGGAGGAAGAGTAGCCAAATGTTGTGGTCAATGTTAGAACCAATGACATAAATAGAACTAAATTTGAGGTGTTGCAGAGGGAGTTAAAAGAATTAGGCACTAGATTGAAAAAGAAGACCTCAAGGGTGGTAATCTCTGGATTGCTTCCTGGCCCACTGAGTAGACAGGTTAAGAAGAGGATGGTTAGGAAGGCCAATGCATGGCTGCAAGGCTGGTGCAGGAGGGGAGTATTCATATTCTTGAGGCATTGGAGTGATTTCTGGAACTAGAGAATGATGTATCGAAATGACTGCCTTCACCTGAACTGATATGGCATCAACGTCCATGTGAAGAGGATCGATGATGATGAAGATACCTTTATCAAACAAAATTTGACACAGTGCGAGATAAGGCGATATTAGGACAGGTGACCAAAAGCTTGGTCAAAGGGGTTGGTCTTAAGGAGCATCTTAAAGGAGGATGGAGAGGTTTAGAGAGGGAATTCCAGAGCTTAGGGCCTAGCCAGCTGAAGGCACGGCCGCCAATGGTGGAGCAATTAAAATTGAGGATGTGCAAGAGGCCAGAATTGGAGGAGCGCAGAGATCTTGGAGGGTTGTAGGGTTGGGGGAGTTTACAGAAATAGGGAGGGGTGAAGCCATAGAGGGATTTGAAAACAAGGGTGAGAATTTTAAAATCGAGGCATTGCCGGACCGGGAGCCAGTGTAGGTTCGTGAGCACAGGGGTAGAGCAGTGGGGAAGGATTTAAACTAATATGGCAGGGGGTGGAGAAAGTCTATTTTTAGACTAGAGTGAGAGAGAGCAGGATTAATAAAACTATTGAAATAGACTGCAGAAGGCTTAGATGAAATAAATGGTGAGAAAGTACTATCCGAGGCGAAACAGGTTCTGAGGTAGTGAGAGATAAAAACACAGTTGGAGAAGGGGCAAGGAAGATCAAAACATTCAATGTGAAAACCAGGAAAAAGAATAAGGGTCAATGTTCCAAAAAAAAATTGGAATCGGGATTGAGTAGTATGGACGTGATTGCAGAAAGTGAGCAAACTCTTCGCATCCATAATTAGTGAGCATAGATATGCATGGTTCAATCAAGGACAGCCAGTGTGAATTTTTTAAAAGGCAAGTCATGTTTGAAAAATTGGATAGATGATGGGAATGTCTGTTGATGTGGTCTGTATGGATCTTCAGAAGGCATTTGATTAAGTGCCTCACAAGAAGCTTGTTAGAAAAATTCTCAAGTCAAAATGGTATGTGATGAGCAACATTTCATAAATTGGACATCTAGCTTTAACACACATCCCCTCATTTCTGCCCCCCTCCTCCCTTCCCCACCAAGCCTTGGGGCTGTTGTGGGGATTTTAATCCCTTGTGAGCTACATTTGACTTAATATCATTTTAATATAAATTATATCAAACTCCTTTTGTGGTTAAATGCCCAAAGATTTTGAAATGTGACAGATGCATTTGTGTTAGTCTGGACAAAGTGCAGCAGAAATCTCCCACTTGCTGACAGAACTGCGCCTGCTAACAAGAGTCATGGTGAGAACGTACCTGAGGTGCCATGTGTAAAGCTTCAAATGATTCTATCTGTACTGAAGTGTTAAGTGTCCCATTGAATTTTACTAACCCAGCAACAAGATGAGCGGGACTTCATCACCAAAGAATTATGTATTTTGTATCTAAGATTTTGTTTGAATCTCATGGGGTGTTTGTTGGAATATGTATTATGTAGGTTTAACACTTTAAAGTAATTTGTTCTATGTTAAGTGTGCTGAGGCGTTTCTGAAAGATATAATAAGGCTCAATATAAAGACAATGCCTATAACAAATGATACTACTTAAGGTCCAATTTTAAAATTAATTAGCATTCTTACAAAATTACATTTATAGCAGCATACACTGATGTAATACGCCAATAAGAATTCAGAGATTTTATGGAAGCTGTCTTCGCTCAAACTACTACAACAACAACTTGCATTTATATAGCACCTTTAACGTACGTCCCAAGGTGCCTCACAGGAGTAATTATCAAACAAAATTTTACACTGAGCCACATAAGGAGATATTAGGACTGATGACCAAAAGCTTGGTCAAAGAGGTAAATTTTTAAGGAGCATCTTAAAGGAAGAGAGAGAGGTTTAGGGAGGGAATTCCACAGCTTAGGGCCTAGGCAGCTGAAGGCACGGCCACCAACGGTGGAGCAATTAAAATCGGAGATGCGCAAGAGGCCAGAATTGAAGAAGCGCAGAGATCTGAGGGTTGTAGGGCTGAAGGAGGTTACAGAGCTAGGAAGGGGCGAGGCTGTGGAGGGATTTAAAAACAAGGATCAGAATTTTAATATCGAGGCATTGCCAAACTGGGAATCAACGTAGCAAGCACAGGAGTGATGGGTGAATGGGACATGATGTGAGGTAAGATATGCACAGCAGAGTTTTGGACCAGCTCAAGTTTACAGAGGGTGCAAGGTGGGAGGCTGTCCAGGAGAGCATTGGAATAGTTGAGTCTAGAGGTAACAAAAGCATGGATGAGGGTTTCAACAGCAAATGAGCTGAGGCAGGGGTGGACACGGGCGATTGTTACGGAGGTGGAAGTAGGCGGTCTTGGTGATGGAGAGGATATGGGTTCAGAAGTTCAGCTCATGGTTAAATAGGATGCCAAGGTTGTGACCTGTCTGGTTCAACCTCAGACGGTGGCCAGGGAGAGGGATGGAGACAGTGACTAGGGAACGAATTTTGTGATGGGGACCGAAGACAATGACTTCAGTCTTCCCAATATTTAACTGGAGGAAATTTCTGCTCATCCAATACTAGATGTCGGACAAGCAGCGTGACAAATCAGAGGCAGTGGAGGGGTCAAGCGAGGTGGTGGTGAGGTAAAGCTAGATGCCATCAATGTACATGTGGAACCTAACGTGTTTTCGGATGATGTCGCTGAGGGGCAGCATGTAAATGAGAAATAGGAGGGGGCCAAGGATAGATCTTTGGGGGATTCCAGAGGTAACAGAACGGGAAGAGAAGCCATTGCAGGTGATTCGCTAGCTATGACTGGATAGATAGGAATGGGGGGATAAAATTAATCACTCTTCTTACTCAGGCTGGGACGTAGGTCCACACGTTCAGCCCTTCAATAGCTCACCAAGTGGCTATTCTTCTTATGATGTGGAGATGCCGGTGATGGACTGGGGTTGACAATTGTAAACAATTTTACAACACCAAGTTATAGTCCAACAATTTTTATTTGAAATCTACAAGCTTTCGGAGGCTTCCACCTTCGTCAGGTAAATGTTCAGGAGCTCCTTGAAGCCTACGCATTTATACATATAGAACAATACATGGTGTTTACAGACTGCCCCTGCAACTGCCCGTTGCCAAGGCAATCACTGTGTTCAGACAGAGAGGTGTCACCTACAGAACCCTCGAATACACATTCAACAAAAAAACAAACAGGAAAAAAAAACAGAGAGAGGCAGAAACATCCGGAAGGCAGAGAAAGCCAGCAAATGACCCATTATATTAAAAACAGATAGCTTTTGTTCGCTGGTGGGGTAACGTGTAGCGTGACATGAACCCAAGATCCCGGTTGAGGCCGTCCTCATGGGTGCGGAACTTGGCTATCAATTTCTGCTCGACGATTTTGCGTTGTCGTGTGTCTCGAAGGCCGCCTTGGAGAACGCTTACCCGAAGATCGGTGACTGAATGTCCCTGACTGCTGAAGTGTTCCCCGACTGGGAGGGAACCCTCCTGTCTGGCGATTGTTGCGCGGTGTCCGTTCATCCGTTGTCGCAGTGTCTGCATGGTCTCGCCAATGTACCATGCTCCGGGGCATCCTTTCCTTCAACGTATGAGGTAGACAACGTTGGCCGAGTCACAGGAGTATGAACCATGCACCTGGTGGGTGGTATCCTCTCGTGTGATGGTGGTATCTGTGTCGATGATCTGGCATGTCTTGCAGCGGTTACCGTGGCAGGGTTGTGTGGTGTCGTGGACGCTGTTCTCCTGAAAGCTGGGTAATTTGCTGCGAACGATAGTCTGTTTGAGGTTGGGTGGCTGTTTAAAGGCGAGTAGTGGAGGTGTGGGGAAGGCCATAGCGAGGTGTTCGTCGTCATTGATGACATGTTGAAGGCTGCGGAGAACATGGCGTAGTTTCTGCGGAGAAAATATATACATACATACTTATTTAAAATATATGTTCCATACGTTTCCCCCCCCCCCCCCCCCACCCAGTTTCTCACTCACTGATGGCACTGACTCACAGTAGGTTACAGTTCCATGGGTACTGGCTGTCCTCTGGAACCTCTGAGCCTAGCCAGTGAATGTTGGCGGGCTATCCAATCATGAAGACATCACAGTGAAGCTAATCCTATCCTTGTGAATGTTTGTGTTCATGTATGTTCTAATAGGGATTACTGGATAGCGATCAAGAGCAAGAACTGACTCATTTTCCTCTTTCCAAGCCTGAGGCTGATTGTAATGATTCCATCTCCTTGACTGAAATTAACTAACTCAGCACAAGCCAGTCGTCAAACTCGGAACTTGTACACTCAGTGCCAGATCACGCAGTGCATTTACCCACGGATGCACTGGAGTGACCCTTTAATCAAGAATCTATTTATTATAATAAGTAGATAAAGGCAAAAAATTATATCTAAGATGTGAAACCATTATAAAAATGTGAAATGCACCTTGGGACAATTTATGGGTCTGAACAACTTGCTGAGAGAGGAACATAACTACAGTCATAGAACATTTTGGGAATGTTGCATGTTTTGTACTTTGATTAAAAAAGAATGAAATGAAAAGTTAAAAGGCGTAATTGTGATTAATTTTATATAAAGGATGCAAAGTGTTGAAATGCCTGGTTTCCAAAGCAGTTTTTCCTTGTGTGGCCTCTATGCTGGCAATGTCATTCCCCATGGAATCTTCCCAAAGCATGTCAGAAACTATTTCAACTAATCTCCATTCAATTTTCAGCATTGATTTAAGAAAAGGGAAATGATCATTTCTATTGGATATGCAAGTAGCCCTCCGACCTGCCAAATATTTACTTCAAAATGATGAGATATTAAAACTACAAAACATACTCATCAAATCTCTTTGTTAAATGTATCTAAAATTCAATAGCAAATCAATGTGTTCAAAAGTTTCCCACTGTGTAAGATGTTTTCATTGTTCTTTATTGGTCAATTAAAGTAACCTTTTATCGTGTAATTGAAAGCAAGGTGTTAAAAGAAAGGGTGGAGTAGTTAGCAAAGTAATCCTGCTTGGTGTTCCTTTTTTACTGTGTGCAGGAGATCAGAAAGAATTAAGATGACTTTGGATAAATCCTATTTGTGTCTTACAGTAAATGTCTTCTTTCTTTAATAGATTTTTTTCCCCCCGTTATTTCCCCTCCGAAGAATCCAAGGAAAACAAATCGGAGTATTTTCTAAATGATGAGAAACCAGGAACTGTGGAGGAGCAAGGTAGGGTGTCCTCGCTTGAAGGTGGTGTGCGGATTATGAGATCATCAGCTCATCCATCTAGAATGATCCTACATTCTATCTATCATGACACTGTTTCTTAAATGATTCCAGGGTTTTTGCCTCCAATACCCCTGAAAATCCATTCCACGTGTTGATCCTTTTTTGTGTGAAGAACTTCCTGACAGTTGTCCCAAATTTTCTTTTTCCTAGTTCTAACCTTTGCCCTACTGTGGTGATTTAATTTGAAGTAATGTTCCAGATCTATCGTTTCAATGCTATTTACTATTTCTCTTACCTCCTTTCATGGCTGAAAACTTGAAGCTTCTCCATAACTTAAGTCATTTGACAATGGCTATTTACGGAACCAATTCAAGTTTGACCACAGCACAATACCATTTGAGCAAGACTTCCTCTGATTTGTAATCTACCATTTTGGCCATTTAGTTCAGCATTCTATTAGCTTTGTTGATTGCTGCCCTACAATGATTAGACATGTTAAGCGCCAAGTCTACTATAACCCTGAAATCTCTTTCAATTTCTTCCTTGGCTATTTGGCATCGTTCATAGAGTTCATGTATTGTCCATTTTTTTCCATAAGTGCTTTACATTTGTCCATATTAAATTTCAGCTGCCATTGTTCACCCACTTACACATTTAATCTAAATATTTTCTAAGCTGTATCCTTATTCAACTGATCCTCCTAATTTTTCATAATCTACAAATTTGACCAGTTTGTAATAAGCTTCTGAATTCATGTTGTTAACATTGACTCAGAACTTGCTGTCAAAATAATGGTGAGGCTAATGGCGCTTGTCATTATTTATGCGCAAATGGTACAGCAACTTCAGGCAAGGGGCAGATGAGCGGTTAAACTCAAATATCCAAAAGTTGCCCTCCAAGTTGCGCTGCTCTGCCGTTAGCTTCGCGAAAACTGCATCTTGTGTCTGCCTCACCATTGAACGGTGTGAAATTCCTGTATCTGCTTGGTTGATACAAACTAAACACGCCACAGAAAGTTAAGTTTTGTCCATTCCAGTCTAAGTATCCTTTTTAATGATGTAATAAATGTTAATTACTGCAAATCAACCTTTGACATTGAAAATGAACTATTACAAGTGTGGAGTCTCATTCCTTCAGGTTTTAATTGTTGTTGGAGATTTTAAAAATGTAAAAAAAAATTTATTTACTTTTCCTTTTTTTTCTCTCTGAATCCAATCTTTCTTTTCCCGTACTATTTCTCTTTCTGTACTTGATTTGACATTGATTTCACCCACTCTAATTTACATTTCCTTCTCAATCCTTGCACTGTTAATTTCACAATTTTTAATCTGATTGGTTAAGGATATACACAGTTGCTCGCCCTGTTCACTCAGGTCGCAGATGCTTAGTTTCCCTCACCGTGATGTTACCAGCTCGCACGTTCAGCAATTTGCCAAGCAGAAAATTAAAAATCCTAAACGGGCAAGAGCAAATCTAACTAATGGCCGACGCCATTAGATGCTCTGCCACAGCAAAATCTGGGCTATTATTTAGAACAGCATGGGGCCCAACACTTCATAAAACATGGACATCAGGAAATATATCAACTGTTCTATGGTGTGGGTTTGACTGTATAGAAATATATTTTTAAAGTTTCTGGTCTTTTTTATTTCAAATCCCATTAGAGAAATATTTAAAATCCACAGGAAACAATTTCTACTATTTGAATAATAGATGACAGAATTAGAATTATTATTAACAATCTATGTTTCTTACTTTTATTGAATGCAAATCTTCACACAATAGCCTAGCGCTTATAGTATTAGGCCAGCAACTCAAAGGTCATGAGTTCAATTCCCACCAGGGCAAGTTGTAAAATTGAACTAAAAAAAATCTATTGGTAGTTTGTGGGCTGGCACCAAAAAAATGATGTGGAGATGCCGGTGATGGACTGGGGTTGACAATTGTAAACAATTTTACAACACCAAGTTATAGTCCAGCAATTTTATTTTAAATTCACAAGCTTTCGGAGATTTTCTCCTTCCTCAGGCAAATGTTTCAAGAGCTCCTTGAAGCCTACGCATTTATACATATAGAACAATACATGGGGCAGTCTGTAAACACCATGTATTGTTCTATATGTATAAATGCGTAGGCTTCAAGGAGCTCTTGAAACATTTGCCTGAGGAAGGAGAAAATCTCCGAAAGCTTGTGAATTTAAAATAAAATTGCTGGACTATAACTTGGTGTTGTAAAATTGTTTACAACCAAAAAAATGACCATGAAAGCTTCTGGATTGTCATAAAAATCCACTGGTTCAGTGACATCCTCCAGGGAATGAAACCTAGTCTCAGTTACAGGTGACTCCAGACTATGCAGCTGACTCTTAAAGGCCTCAGAGCAGCTAGGAGTTGGAAATAAATACTGCCTTGCCAGCTTCACCCACATCCTGAGAACAATTTTTTTTTAAAGTCAATGTCTGTCTGGCAGGAATGGGTGGTGGTAGTTAGTGAAGAAGCTGGGAAACAGCACTTTTAAAAAAAAAAAAAAAAATTTTAAGCTGACTGAATTTTCCCCATTTTCTTTTTCAATGACTTCAACAGGAACACTAATCTAACACTGTGAGGACACCCGCATCCTGGCCAGATAAGAGCCCGAGTTCATTACAAGAAGTGATGTGAATGATTTTTTTTTTAAAAAGCTAAGGAGTTACAAGGCCAAGCGTGGGAAACCCGGCGAGCTCCTCCTGTCCCAGGCCAAACACAAACAAAAATACACACACAGGAAAACAATATGCAAGGCTGCGGCTCCAGGCCTGCCACCCTGAGAAACACTAAAGCCCCATTTGTAATGGTGATCAGAAGCAGTTGACCATCGAGTCCAGCCATTTTCACTCCATTAAATAAGAAAAGGCTTTCTGTTTGTTGAGTCTCCGCTGTGTTTTGACAGAAAATATGTTTCGGGAGTGCAGGTCGAGCAGGTCATGCGACTCTTGCGAAACGAGACAATAACAACAGCCCCTGCGACATCTCACAACCAGATGCCTCATGCTGTCCGGGCGAGCAGCTTTTCTTATATTTACGATCTCCTGTCTCCATGACAAACCAAAGTGACTCGACCTCAGCCGATTGTTCGGCATGAAGTGGACACTTTATCCAGCAGGGATCACGGGATTCTGGGCAGTAATGGATACTCACTGGAGAGGATTAAACACATTCATTGCAGATGTAGAAGCTGTCAATGCCCTTACTCTTCAAAGAGGGAAAAGCAGCCACAGCAGTCCAAGAGGATTCAGGAATGATCTTGAACAAAAAAAATGATTCCCCTTTTAAATGTTTATCTGTTGCTGTTTAATTGGTAGTGATATGCAGGGATGTCAGTCAGGTGAATCTTGGTGAGTTTTTGATGTTTCAACAACTGCTATAGTGCTCCTCACTGCATAAGAAAATGGTCTTTTTTCAGCAATCTATTTTTTTTTACAATAAAGTCTTACAAAAACACACGCAAGTAAAAGGAACACAGTGCTATTGTGCACAGCATAACAATGACACACTTAAAGCCAGTCAAGCAGAGCGTACAACAGAAGGAGCTATTTTCTTAATACTGTGTAAAATCAATTTGGAGTCGAGTACTTTAGACTTCATAAAACCTTATTTCCATAGTCTGCTGCAACATTGCTACCCTTCTAATTTAAAATGCTAGTGGATTGATATTTTGCATTAGGATTTTGATGTAAAGCTGAACTTCTTTATGTCTCTTTATTCAGATTTAGCTATTGGGTCATCTAGGTCAAGTCTTGCTTGAATTATGATTTGGCCTAGTTCGGCAGCAAATAGAAGCAGCATTTTCAGAGCAGAAGAAACACGGAGCAGGAGAGAAAGGGAACCAGGGTTTAGGGATGGGGGCCAAAATTCCACATTATATTAATATACCAAATTTCACTTTTTAATTATATTCTTTCAATTCAGTCTTGAAACTATTTTTCTCAACCCCCTCCCCCCATTTTCTCACTCCCCTTCCTCTTCTCCAAATGGTATTGACTGATACCTTGCCTGTGATGTTTTTCTATTGGTGTGGATCGACCTCCAGTGCTTTGTCCAGGTAGCCAATCTTCATGTCTGATCCCGGACAGTGAGTGTTGTCCAGCTATTTGACCCCATTGAAGTTGAGCCTGATTCTTTCTTTAACCGATATCCACACTCTTGCACTTCCAGCCGGATAGCTGAATATCAAATAACAGCAGCAATCCTGGCTGATTTTCTTCTCTGTAACCCAAAAGTATTGAAACCAAATGTAATGTCCCTACTGTCCCTCTGGAAAAGATCAGCTAAAAGCATCTCTAACCATTTGTGGTTGAATGTATAGCTTTGAGTTGTATCTTTTTATTTCCTATTTGATTGTGTTTGTAAAAGATACCCAATTCAGCAGATTCACTGCAGAAGTCACACAATAATACAGTGAATTGCAATTTTAACAGTTAGCATGAGGATTTTCTGTCCGATCCTGCCGATGGGTCCATCTTGCCCAATATCCTCACTGAAATTGTATTACAGAACTTGATAACTGTGGGTGAGGACTTTTGTGCCATATGTAGGGGTAAGCTGCAGCGGTTCAAGAAGGCGGCTCACCACCACCTTCTCACGGGCAATTAGGGATGGGCAATAAATGCTGGCCTCGCCAGCGACGCCCACATCCCATGAACGAATAAATTTTAAAAAAGCAATTGGCTGGGTGAGGGGGAGGCGAAAATGGGCCCTCAAACTTGCATGTGACAAAAAAAGCTCAACATCAATCCTAACCAGTTCAGTGTATATGATTATCTAGATTGCCAATAATATATTGTATACGATTGTCTAGATTGCCAATAAACACAGAATTAAATATTAGGACAAATTCCTGTAACCTGTTTACCAGCTAGCCTTATTACTATTTACAGAGGTATATGCACAAATCTAAGGTGGAAATTAAAATAATGATACTTGGTTTTAAATAAGGCCTTATTATGTTTAAAGTATATATTAATGATTTGGATGAACAAATAGAGAGTTATTTATCCAAGTTTGCAGATGACACAGTAAATTGTATAGCTGGGAGCAGGAAGTTACAAAGGGACATAGACAAACTAAGTAAGTGGACTAAACTATGGCAGATGGAGTTCAATGTGGGGAAGTGTGAGGTCATACACTTTGGATCAGAGAAAGACAAATCAGAATATTTTCTTAATAGTGAGAGACTAGGAGCTGTGGAGAAGCAAAAGGATTTAGGTGTCCATGTAAACAAATCACTAAACGCTAGTGCACAAGTACAAAAAGTAATCAAAAAGGCTAATGGAACGCTGGCCTTTATCACATGAGGATTGGAATACAAAATTGAGGAAGTGATACTTCAGTTGTATGGAGCTTTGGTCAAACCAAGATTGAGATTGATAAATTTTTGTTGGGTAATGGATACGGATCAAAGGTGGGGAAATGGAGTTGAGGTACACATCCGCCATTCAGTTAGAACATGGCTGAACAGGCTTGAAGTGCTGAGTGGCCTATTCATGCTCCTATATTCCTAAAGCACTAATCATTATGAATTACTTCCGGAGTATAGTGACTGTTGACATTTAGGCAAACATAAAATATTAATTAGCAGCTACTTTGTGTATGGATTGGTTTAGCACAAAATGTTAGCCTTGGCTCAGTGGTAGCACTCTCACCTCTGAGTCAGAAGGTCATGGGTTCAAGCCCCACTCCAGAGTTGAGCATATAATCCAAGCTGACACAGCAGTGCAGTACTGAGTGAGTGAGCACTGCACTGTCCGAGGTGCTATCTTTTGGAGATGTTAAACCAAGGCTTCCTCTACCCTTTCAGGTGGATGTAAAAGATCCCATGGCAGTTTTTGAAGATGAGCAAGGGAGCTCTCTCCGTATGCTGGCTAATATTTATCTCTCAATCAACATCACTAAAAAAACAGATTATCTGGTCATATATCTTATTGCTGTTTGTGGCAGCTTGCTGTGTGCAATTTGGTTGCCGCATTTCTCTACATTACAACAGTGACTATGCTACAAAAGTACTTCATTGGCTGTAAAGTGCTTTGGTACATCCTAAAGTAGTGAAAGGCGCTATATAAATGCAAGTCCTTTAACTTCAAAGATTATAAACCAATGAAATGTTGAGCTACTGTCCACCAATTCTCCTTCTGTTTGTTCTCTATCTACAACTCTCTAAATTCCCTTAAATGTGCAACCACTTGCTTTTGTCTCTTCAGTGGTAGAGCTATGGGGAAGCGAGGGAAGAATTAGTAAGGAAATTAGCAGGTGTGAAACTGTGTGAGTAGTAGCAGAAGGAGGTGGAGTGAGATGTGGTGTAGCGATTGCAGGAGAGTGAAGGGAAGCGGTGGAACGAAGGCTTGTGAGTAGTGGGGCTACAGATCGTGCAGAGCTGAGGAGAGAGTAATGCGAGATCTGAGTTAGGAGTTCTACCTTAGCAACCCTGCTAAGGTCATTGAACTTCTTGTGGCATTGCAGCCAGGTACTAGGTGCAATGCTCCTGGCATTGACCTCCTCTGCCACCTCTCGTCACTACTGCCCTGGAGATTTTTCAGCTCTCCCTGGCGACAACAATACCTCAATCCTCCAGTGGTCCACTTCCACCAGGACTCCCAGTGCAACATCTGAGAACCTGGGGGCCCTCAGCTGTTTCAGGCTAGTCTGGTGTCCATGGCAGATTCCAGTGTTCAGCAGCCAAAGTACACCTCTCCTTTAAGAGGTGCACGCTGTCTTTAACAGCGCCATGGAGATGTCATTTTCAGGGCCCTGATTAGGCAAGCTGCCAATGAACAGCGTGAGTAGTGCTGGCAGGCTGCCTGCTCAATGTTAATGAGGCACAGGGATCAATTTCTCTGCTTAACGGCGGTGCTGACGTGCTGCATGTGGAGGGTCGGTTCAGCGCCCGCAAACGGACAGGGACTAATAGCTGCAGCTATATTCCTTGCTTCTTTTAAATGCAGATCTTCACATGGTAGCCTAGTGGTTATTGCTACTGGGCTAACAACTCAGAGGTCATGAGGTTAAATTCCGCCATGGCAAGTTGTAGATTGGACTTAAAAAAAAAAATCTGGTAATTAATGATTAGCACCAGAAAATGACTATTAAAACTGCCTGATTATCATAAAAATACCAACTGGTTCACTAACATCCTTCAGGGAGGGAACCTGTCACCCCTTCCTAGTCTAGGCTACATGTGACTCCAGTTTCACACTAGGTGGTTGACTCTTAATGTTTTCAAGAAAATTGGGGATGAGCAGTAAACACTGCTTTGCCAGGGTAGCCTGCATCCCAAGAACAAATAAAGAGGAAAAAAAAGCACTGCTAGGATTATATTTTCCCTGACTGGCCCAAGTGGAAGAACTGCAAAGGACTTCAATCGGTCTAAATAAGTTCTGAAGAAAGGTCATTGATCTGAAACACTAATTCTGTTTCTCTCTGCCTGACCTGAGTGTTTCCAGCATTTTCTCTTTTTATTTCAGATTTCCAGCATCCACAATATTTTGCTTAAGTCTCTAAATAATGTTGTGCTGCCATCCAGATCTAACCAATATAAAACAAATCTTGCAACCGGTGTAAGTAAGATTGAAAAATTAACCAATATCTCTAGATGATGAAAACAGAATGCTCAGAAGACGTTCCTACTAATCAACTCACCAGCAAACATAAAACTTTTTTCCCTCAAGTGATTTGTGATTACAGCAATGTTTTGTTGAACAGTTTCAGGGTTGAAGCAGCCCTGCATAGGAAAACCAAAGTTGATAAATACGGTGTTTGGCACGTGTGTGCTGCTGTGCATCCGATGCTGGGCCTGAGGCCTGCTCAGTGCCTGGTCGCATATATTATATAAAGCACTTGTGTCAGTGAAAGTCAGTGCACTTGCTGTGTTAGGCTCGTTAAGGTCGCCAAATATATGATAATGAGGTCATAGGTTCAGAATGTGGTGAGGGGCACGAACAACACTCTGGACACTCAGCACCCATTTAAAACAGATGCTAGATGGCAGGCAGATTTGCCACTTTGGGTCTTTTTTCCTGAAACCGACTCAATTTTTTTTTGTAATTGTTGCCAGTAGCTGCTATGTTTGATTAAATTGATTTTGTTGCTTCTTTGCTGTTTAAAGTGTTTTCAAAATTGAACTTACTCACAAATTCTTAAAGCTGTATCTCATCTACTGCCTGTATCTTGTACTCTAGAGAACTGTTATTGTATGCTGATTATGTAGTTGACCAGGTCATGTGGTTATTCCCTCTGATCAAGCCTTTCTGTTTGTAGATTCTGGAGTAGTATCAGAGGAGGGGTGCAAGCCAGTTGTATGTGTACCTTAAACCATCTAGTTTCCAGTTGGACTCCTCCTTACACAGCCATTCCTGTACACAGGCCAGGGCAATTGTTGCTGGATATGTCCCAAGAAAATTGTATGTAGAGACTACTATTTCCCCAAAGAGGCCATGACAGAACTTTGTAGTGTTCTTCAGCCAGACCCAGAAACCACTTTCTGGACAGGGACAGCTCTGTCAAGGACTGTCATGGTACTATTGCCTTGCATTTTTATGCTCCTGGGTATATATATTTCCAAATCTGCATTGCTGAGTTACATCATGCAGGGCACAGATGACATGTTTGCCCAGCGTAGTGAATTCATCAATTTCCTCATGGAATATAGGTATCATCAAGAAAGAACCCTGAACTTTACTATCTGTCTGGATTCTCTAAAGTGCAGGACATTATTGATAGCATGTATGTGGTCATACAGGCCCATCCCAATACCATCCTGCTCAGAAACAGAAAGGGGTTTCACTCCGGTTAGTGCCCATTGGTACCGAAACATGCACATTAATGCCCTTGCCAAATCAGCTTTCACCACCACTGCCCACAGCCTCACATCAGGACCCATAAATACAACAGCATTTCTCCCCAGCTATCTTATCCTGCCCCATTCCAAATGAACTCTCAACACATTAGAGTAGCTGTTAAACCAAATTTTATTTATCCTAACAGTGTGTGGTGCAGATCTGTTTGGTGTATTTTATCCCAGTGTTTCCTCTTTGTAACAGTGTATTTTGTGTGTTGTCTTCTTCCTGATTCTTCTAAATGTTTCCCCAGTGGGAGGAGGAAGTTAGGTGGATGGCTGCCACAGATCAGTCTGCAGATGGAGATGGTTCAGTAAGACGCTGAGGTAATATTATTGAGGTATAAAAGATTGTAAATGGAAAAGGTAAATCCAGAATATTGCTTCAGTTAAATTGCAAGAATAGAACCAGGGGACACCAGTTCAAACTAGTAAAAGGCAAATTTAGGACAGCTGCCAGGAAATTCTTCTTCACACAGTTTGATCTACAAAGGGAATGGACTTGCGGCTAAAGTAACAGAAGTAAAACTCTGGAATCAAATATAGATGATGCACTGGAAGGAGTACAGGGTCTTTCTTAATGGATGAAGTAAAATGGGCCTAATGACCTTGGTCCTCTGTATTTATCTTGTGAGCTATCAGAGGCCTACCATCATCTTGCAATGATACATGAGTCACCACTTCAGGAAAAGAAAAGATAAAAGAAATGTAAAAACAAACTCTAAGAATTTTGATGATGACCTTGAAATCGGGAAGTAAATTTCTTGTATTAGTGCTTCCAGTAGAATATATATCAGGAATTCAGATGCAGAGGTCAGCATGGTCTGCACAATTTTGCATTCATCAATTTCAGTTGATAGAAAATTGTGTCTGCAATCAAATTCACAGAAAATAATTCCTGTCACATTAGAAACACTAATTTGTAAAATCTACCCCCGCTCTGAAATTTAAAGGATGAATTGAATCAAACACTAAGGAGGCATGGTTAGTGCTTTTTTTCAGCTTTACGAAAATGAAATGCAGGGCAGACCAAAAGGTCCATATAATTTCATTAAATTGAGAAGCAACATCCTTTAGTTTAGGATCAGTAAGGTGGGTCCTCTCAAAAAAACAACATTCTTTGTCAACAGGGAAAGGTTTAAAGAGGCTACAACTTTCTGAAGCATAAAATTTAGAAGTAGTCTGTGATGGGTTCAACCAAACAGTAAGCAACTACTAGGTCAGTGTTTTCTGGAGAAGATAGATAGGGATAGATTTTCCTCTGTTGATTTGTGGCTGGACACCTGACAGGCACTTGAGATGCGCTGCACCTGAGAGGAAGCAGCTGTTCGCATTTTGCTTGCCCCAAGCTATTTGCATGGCGCAATCTAGGTACAGGCTCACCCATGGCTGGGGATTGTATCTAAATATCAGGCGGGAAATCAGAGTGCAAGCCTGCTTGTTGCCAGTGGGGCCTTCTGGCTACTGCTGGTCAGCAGACACGAGAAGATTGTCCGTTGGACAGGGGCTTGCAACTAAGATTTCAAACTTGCCTGCACTTCCCATGGCCTGTCCCTAGGACGACTGTAGACCCCCGGGTCTGTGGGGATCCTGGACAGGCCCTGTGCCAGGTATCGTCAAGCAGCTCTACGCTGGGGCATCCCACAATTGTATTCATAGGAACATGAGACAGAAGACTGGGAAAGCTCCCTTTTGCCTCATTATAATTGGAATGCTGGGCCTGTGTTTACTTCAGGCCACTTATGTCTCGCATGGGAAAGGCCAAGGAAATCCTAGGAGAGTGTGGGGGCAGGGAGGTAGATACCTGATGTGATGGGTCTCTATCCTTTTTTCTCTTTACTATGTTTGAGGAAAGTTGAATCCCCAGGTGAATAAAGAGAGTATAATCTACTCTTGTATCTGAGCACGGGGGGAAAAACACAAAACTAGAACACTTATACATGCCAAACTAGGAAACTAGGATAGCTTACGATGAGCTTCAAAAAAGCTGACAACTCAAGAACAGCTCTGATTCTAAGCCTATGACGTGAAAACAAGTGGCTACATGGATTTTGTAACTGGGTATACCCAACATCGCTCGGAGGAAAGAAAACATAAGTACAGGAAGAGAGAAATTCAAATTAGTGGTGCATTTCTAGAAGGTCCAGGGCCATTCTCCCCAGAAAAATATTAAATTTTACATTGAAATAGATGTATTCTGGTTAATTTTAAGCACTTTTATACTTTACAATTGCTTGATTTTTAATCTTTTAAAAAAAGGAAAAGCAACAGACCAACCAGACGGTCACTTCCCTAAAAATTACTCTCTCTCATCCACCACCCTCCTTTCCCAGTTCACAGAGACACTTTACCCCATCCAACCCTCCACCCTTCACTTAAACACTTCCTTCTCCTCCAACCTTCCACCTCATACTGGCACTTTCCCCCCTCCAACCCATTCTGAGCTAGTACTCTTCTTTCACCCCCCAATTCAAGCTGGTACTCTTCTTTCAGCACCCCTCTCTTTTCCAAGCTGACATGCTGACCGTCAGTGTGAAATGCTAATAGTAACCATATAGGAAAGCTTTGACCAGAGATAAAAATGTTCCAATGACAAAACTTTCAAAGATTAAAAAGTACAACATTTTCTGATGACCCTAATGTTTCAGGTATATGCCAATTCTATATTCCATATCCAAAACTTTAGAATGATGAGATTGCAGAAGCCACTGAAGCATCTATATCTGTTACTGATTTCTGCCCCTTTTCCACCCTTGCAGTCTGTTATCACCACTGACCTGTGTTGAGAGAGGAGCCTTGCAAAATTATTCATTATATGTAAGACTTAATTCACCATCCACTATGGTAGTGAATGCCTACATTAAAATGCAAAATGAGCAAGATATGAATTATGGTTGAACAAAACTTCTATTGATTCATAACTTAAGACAACTTCCTAAAGATTGCTGGTTACACATGAAGTTAGGCAAACATATAAGCAGTTAGGCAAGTATGGTTCAAGTTTATGCACAAACAGCTGAGCCTAGACTTCTTCTGAGATAGCCACATTTTTCAGTTGGGGGTCACTGAAAAGCAGTTGAGAAGGTCCTTGGTCTGTGTTGAGTCAACAACTCAGGGAGAGCAATGGTGAAGATTTGGCTTCCTAGTTAGCGAGGGGAAATCAGCCAGTGTCGCTGCTCATGATGACCATCCAGGGAGCCTTCCTTGGAAATGTTCATGTGTGGGTGTTTGGGGTGAATAGGGCTTGGCTTTGATGATCTCCTTGGAACAATAGTCTGCCAAGATTTACTATCTAGGCTTAAACATGACTGAGGACTTCCTGTGCCTGTGGAATTGTATCTTAGTAAAATAAATTGTCCACCAGTTATAAGTTCTTTTTATGCATATTTTATTTTTTCTACTATGGTCATAAACCATCTATGACAAGAGAGTGGATGGGATAATCTGTTTCCAGGTATTAACATTGCTGCTCAGAATCAATAACTTGGGGGTGTGTGTGAGCAACCTGGTATAGATTCCTCTTTAATTTCTTTCCCTCCTGCCGGTGAAGTGCTGAAACCTGTCCTCCAGTTCTTCCTATGGTGACATGGCTGAGCTCGGGAACACAATGGAATGCAAACTGAACGTTGGTGCTCTGACTTGTGTCCGTGTTTTACTGGGTTATAAATAACCCATGATACAATTTTTAATGCCACGACTTGGCAGACCAGGAGCACAATATAAACAATGGCGTTTGTCGAATACAGATTTTGACCCTTGGCACAGATACTTAATGAAAACTATTATTTGTTTAATTTGAATTTATTAAATTTCATAACCACACACAGCGTGGGTTATAAATCAAATAAATAAGTGGTCTGGAAAACAATTCCTCTGTGATGCTGAACATCATAACCCATCGGGCTCTAACACCCCATTGTTTATTTTAGTGAACTATGGTTTCGAGTTGCTCGGTTTTGATAGATCTCAACTGTCGACTTTAATCAGGTCTTCACACATGCAATACACATTGTATTGCACAATTCCCATTGCGTATCCTTTGTATAAATAGAACTGGAGGGGAGCGGGCGGTTTGGTTTGGTTTGTTTGGCTGTGTGTGTGTGTGTGTGTCTTTCTAAGCAATGCGGATGCCTGTATGTAAAATGAATCAGTTGTGGTGTGCGTGACCTCAGTCTGTAGAAAGCTGTATAATAAATGTAGGTAGGACGGGGAGGGGCGGCTCTCTCTCTCTCTCTCTATAAGCAGTATAAATGGAGCTGGAATTGGCTGGCGTGGCTCTGAGCGGGGTAATGTTACTGTTCACACGGTCCGCCGCAGACCGACAGTCGCCCAAGCGAATTGCTACTTTCATTCGGCCGCCCGACCGCCGGCAGCTGTGATTGGCCCGCGCCGGCCGCCGCCAGGACTTTCCCACGCTTCCCACGACCTGCGCGTGTTTGACGTTTGGGGCCGCGAGCGGCGCGAGCCCATTGGCCGGCGCGAGCTGGCCGCGCTCCGAGCCAATGGCCGGGCATGGGAGCTGACTGGCCCGCTTCCTGGGTGGAGGGCGGACCTGTCAATCACCGCTCGGCGTTCTGGCCCCCGGGGACGCGGGCGCCGTCAATCTGAGCGGAGCCGCTCCGCAAATGGGCCGCGCGAGCTGTCAATCGGCGCTGCTGGCGGCGGGGGCGGGGGCGGGGAGGTTTGACAGGTCACTGGTGGAGTTGGTAAGTGCAATACCGTGGGAAAGGCAACCAGTCCACTGTAGGCAGCCGAGCGGACAATATCTGGTGGGAGCTTCATTATTAATGTTATAGGACGCACGGGAACAATTGAAACCAAACATGAAGAGAACTCACGATTACAGCTCGTCGGACAGTGAACTGGACGAAACGATCGAAGTGGAGAAAGAAAGCGCCGATGAAAATGGGTAATGTTTAATATTAGTAGAATTTCAATGCTGTGAGTTTATTCTGAAATCTGGAGGTTGCATAGATTTGATTAGCAATCGAGGAACGTTTTAACTATTGAAACATTCATACCATAATCATAAAAGCTTTGCTATAACACATTTACACCTAATTTATTTCTGAAAATTGCATTATGATATTGATCTATTTCTTTAAACGAGATTCGGTTTATGAATTTCCGACTGAAGTAAACCTTTTGCAGAAAGTTATGTTTGTGATTGAATGCTGATCCCAGTTTGATGGATTGATTTTCAGGAACTCCAGCACAGCCACCGGCTCCATGTCCCCCAGTACATCCTCTCAGGTCCTGGCTAGGAAAAGGAGGCGAGGGGTAAGTTTCACACCAACATGCTGAGAAACAAAATCGCTTTTGCTGTGTGTAGTCTTATCAAAAATTGTTTACACGTGTTTTATCTGGCTGATACTTTAAACATATTTTCTTGTTTAATAGATAATAGAGAAACGCCGTCGGGATCGTATTAACAACAGCTTGTCAGAACTGCGAAGACTGGTCCCTAGTGCTTATGAGAAACAAGTACGGGAAAAAGTTTTAATTCTCAACATAAAGTAACCTTGTGACGTAAACACTAAAATTGGTCAACTTGATTTATTAAAAAACAATTTAAGTATTTTCTAGAGTCAAGTAAAACTAAATCACAATAAAATGACTGTTACAATAAATAATATGTAAATCATATAGTGTGTTAGTGCAGGTCTCTAATTACATTGACTGGGAAAAGTCGGTTTTACACAGGTCTTTAATTGTAGCTCTTTGTTTCTTTTGGCAGGGATCCGCCAAACTAGAAAAGGCAGAAATTTTGCAAATGACCGTTGATCACTTGAAGATGCTGCATGCAGCCGGTGGCAAAGGTAACATTTTGTTTGTTGGTATTGTTTGTCATGGTCGTTTAGAAAATTGCAAATGCCAGTGGTTAATATATTCTTTGTAAAAACTGGGAGATGCTTGAAGAGTATAGGACTCCGAACTACTGGATGAGCTTTCATTTGAAATTGAAGTAAATATTTAATTCCTAGCCTGTTCCAGTGTGGCATTTCTGCTGTGCAAAAGCTCTGTAGAGAAGTATAACTCTCCTAACCCATATCTCAGTACAATCATCTATCAACGATTCACCAATTTGCATTTCCCACCACTGTACAGTTTTGCTGTTGTAAATCCAATTGACGTTTACACATTTTATAGAATTTGTTCAAGAGCTTCCATTAAATACTGGGATTGTTTTGGGATGAACATTTTAATTTTATTAATGTTGATTAGCCAAAGATAAATCTCATATAGAGTATCTGAAATTTATCCTTTTTAGAATATCTCCACTTCTCTCTCCTTTAAGATACTCTTAAAACCTACCTCTTTCCCAGCTTGATATCTCCTTTTTTGGCTTGGTGCCAATTTTTGTCCGATTACACTCTTGTGAACATTTTACTACATTAAAGGCGCTATTGGAAATGCAACTTGTAGAATAGCATAAAGCAGATTTCTTTTGTAAGAATTGCACTTTTATAATGTAAAACTTCAGAGGTCTTCCAAAGTCATTACAGTATTACTACAGTATTTGTAACTTCTAAAATAAAATTTATTTTAATTTTATCTGATTTTATAGGTTATTTTGATGCTCAGGCACTAGCTATGGACTACCGCAGCTTGGGATTTCGGGAATGTTTGGCTGAAGTGGCTCGGTACTTGAGTATTATTGAAGGCCTGGATAACTCTGATCCTCTCCGCGTCCGATTGGTCTCTCACCTCAATAACTATGCATCTCAGAGGGAAGTTGCAAGTACTGCACCCCCTAGCATTGGACACCTTTCCTGGGGCACTGGCTTCAGCCACCACCCACATCACCACCTGCATCCGCTTCTGCTGCCACAGGCTGCCCATAATAACAATAGTAACACTGCTTCGACGGAGCCTCACCATCAGAACAGGATCGGCACCTCCTCGCACACAGATACCTCTTCACTTAGAGTGGCGCCTAATTGCAGTGTTGGTCCAGTCATCCCAGTGGTCACTTCCTCCACCAAACTGTCCCCATCTTTGTTCTCAATGTCATCCTTGTCTGCATTCCCTCTGTCTTTCAGCACTTTTCCCTTGATTTCTCCCAGCACACTCAGTTCATCAGCTCAGACTCAGACGAGCAGCATCGGCAAGCCGTACAGACCGTGGGGGACAGAGATCGGGGCTTTCTAAAGACTCTTTTGAAGGATTATCTTTCCTTAAACTGACAGAAATTGTGAAGTCTTAGTTTAAACTCAGCTGAGCTGAGCTGTTACCAACATAGCTACCATAGAATGTTAAGGATGTATTTCAGTTCACTACAGGCAAATAGTATTCAACTACATAGCAATCTGAAATCCAGTGAATCTGGCTACATAGATAGCCTCTTTAGTTCATAGTATTATAAATAATATTCAATATATTCTTATGTGAGCAGTTTAACCCTTCAATCCTGAAGTAGTTTACATTCAGTCAAAAAGTTCAAGCAGTTTATTTTAGTAGTGAGATTAGTCTAAACGAGCAGTATGCCAGTTTTTTTTGAAGCTCTAGAAGTGAGTTCAGACATCATTTTATCAGCTTCCTTGAAGCTTTGAGTATAAAGTTATTGATTTTTTAAAAAAAGAAGTCTAATATAAAAATTGGATTAAATTTATTTGTCTTAAGTGACATAAATTCTTATTCTTTATTCCAAAAAGAATAGGTAGTGGTGTGTTTAAAAGGCTGCATTTTTAAATCAAGGCAGGTTGTGTTTAGCCACTGTAAAGTCTTTTCACTACAAAGTGTGTGTGTGGCATAGAGCACAGCCTGAGGTTAGGGAATTTTTTTTCATGCCTTGCTTATTTGGTTGGTTAAATATTGCCTGAAAATATTAACTTACTACCCTTCAAATATTTTAAACTTAGCAATTGTTTTTAATCACCAGTGGCATCATACATCTATTTATACGTACGTACATCTGTACTGTACATGAGTAGCTACAAAGCCAACATTCACATGCCTTAAACCCTGCAAAAAAGATAAAAACAAGGTCAACTTGATAAGATCAATACGCTGGTTTCTTGAGTTATTAAAACTGTTTAAGTAATGTAAATATTAATTTTTTTCAGTGATATTTTATATTTTATGTTGCTGAATGGAGCGATGACAAATCAGATTTCCAGCTTTGTTTCAGTGAGTATTAGATGCTGAAGTATTTTCCAGTGCTGAAGCTGTTAATTTTTGGAAGGTAATAGCAAGGTGCAGTGTTTGGTTACTGTGTACTGGTTTGTGTTGACTTTACTAAACAGATGAAATAATAAACTACAAGTGCAATTGAGTATAATTCCATGTTTGTGTGTCTTCTTTTTTGAGAACCTTTTCTGTTTGCGACTCACAATTATGTGCAGTATTAAAGTATATAGATTTTATGGCCCCGATATTAGCGGGGAGGTGGTTGGTAGCGAGAGGGCGATTGGGCGCGTGGGTAACCCGCCCAGTAAAATCCATCTGTTCTCCGATTTCGGGTAAATTGGACCCACTTAACGTGGCTTCTGGGTTTGTCGTCGGAAACTTGCGCAGCGGGCGGACTGCGCACCCACATCACAGGCTGTCAGCTGGAGGAGCCCTATTTAAAGGGGCAGTCCTCCAATGCCTGCTCCTGGAGGAAACACCCAAATAGCACAATGCAGCAGCCCAGGTGAAAGGCTGCTCCTAGATTCAGTAATGCTTTGCTCCAGGTACTACTGGACGGGGTAAGGAGGAGAAGGGACGTCGTTTATGCAGCAGACGGGAGGAAGTGGCCTGCCTCTGCGACCAAGAGGCCTGGCTCGAGGTGGCAGAGGAGGTCACCAGCAGCAGCAACATCTCCCGTACCTGGGTTGAGTTCAGGAATTGCTTCAATGACCTAACTAGGTCAGCCAAAGTGAGTACACTTATTCTCCTACATTCTGTCTTCCACATCACCGCCCCCATCCCCCAACTCGTTCTGCACTGCCAACACTACTCTATCACATCACTTCTCACACCCACTCAAAGCTCATCCTCAACTTACCTGCACTTCCTCACCACTTCCTCACCTCTCCAGTACTCACCCACCACTGCCACTCAACCCAATCCTCATACAATGTCATGGCTCTGTCTCATACTCACCCTCTGATGCATCTCTTTCACAGTCAGTCGCACCCAAACCAATGCATTCAGCGGTTGGCCACGTCACCATCACTCACTCACTTCTCCCCTTATAGGAGAAGAGAGCCCAGAATGCACGGGAGAGGGCGTGGACCGGAGGGGGGCTGCAATAGATAGTTGTGCTCACAGACAGTGAGGCAGGAGGCACTGGAGCTGAGCTGCACCCTCGAGTGCCTGTCCATCGGGGACACCGAGACTGGCACCCGACAAACGTCTGGTGACAGAACTTTAACATTCAGCACTCACAATATCAATTGATGTTAACATGCGTTGTCATCTTCAGCACCTCAACATCTGTCATCATGCTTAATATTGCCTTCTGTTCTCTTACAGGGCCTTCAGCGACCGCTGTGACGGCGGAGGACGATTCCTCAGAGGACCTGCCGGCCTCTGAGGGGGCACCGTCACATCTGAGCGAGCCATCCACCAGCGCAGATAAACACACCTCGGTGGGTCCCCGTCCTCACTTAGTTGGGGTTGCACATGGTGAGTCACCACACACGTGAAGAGGAGCAGACACTGGTGGCAGGGGCAGCTGTGGAGAGTCCGGGCCGGTGGGAGCATTCTTCTCCAGGCTCTGCTCAGCTGGACACAGATGCTGAACCCTGGGGGCCATCCATTAAAAGGAGAATGTTCGAGGGGCAGCAGCACATTTGCGAGGTGCTGGATCAGGTGCCACGCGCACTCTCCACAATCGGGCAGAGGATGGAGGAGTCCAACTCCTGCATGAGTGAAATGGTGGTACAGGTGAGGGAGGGAACCTCTGAGATACTGTCACAGGGACGTGAGGGCATCTCTGAGATAGTGTCGGGGGTAAGTGCTGGCATGTCTGCGATGGAGGGAAGGCTAGCCTTCATGGAGCTTCAAGCACGGCTCACAAATAAGTCCATTCAAGCCCTGACAACGGCCCTTCAGACTCAGGGTGAACAACATTCTGCCGTCTTAAACAGGCAGGCAGATACTCTGGCACTGGCCTTACGAGGCTTCACACATGTCCTCCAAACTGTCGTCCAGCAGAGTGGTAGGAGTGATGTGGGCCTGGCCCAGGGGAGGGATGATGGCGAAAGGGGACATGGAAGTGGGGACGCCACTCAAAGCACTCCCATGCCTCACCCGTTGCCCCCCTCTCAACCAGTATCCACAATGCTTCCTCCTCTCCAGGTGACTGAGTCTGCCCCTGCACAGGTGCAGGTGGAGCAGTCTTTGGAGGGGCCCTCATGGGCACCGAAACCCAGAGGGCATAGGCCCAAAGCATCTAATCGGTTAGGGCATGAACAAGAGCAACCTGCCACTACCTCTGCTGCAGCCACAGGGGATGCACCACGTAGGAGTAGTCGGAAGCAAAAGGTGAAGGTTTTGTAAGCACAAAGGGGATGCACAAGGGTGTTTGACCGTTGGTCATGTTTTTTATTTATATTTGCTTTTTGTTAAACGCACATTAAATGTTATTATTGTCATCACTACTGCCACGTCTTGGCCATTCTTGACTGGCTTCTATAATAAGGCCCTTTCATGAGGTTCACCATGAACACCCACACTTGATGCCACCCATTGGGTCACTCTACAGTGGGTGTATGTCTAGTTGCAGGACTGTTTTGTGCAGGGAGGGGTGGGCGGGGAGCTGGTGTGGGCGCTGCTCTGTCCAAATGGTGAGGACTGGACTCTCTACACTGTCTGATGTTAGGAGAACCGTTCACTTATCAGTGACTCCTTGGCCTGACGAGCAGCCAGGTGAGCCGCTGTTCTGCCCATGAGTTGCTCCTCCTCCTCCTCCTCTTCTGCCACCTCCTCCATCTCCACCTGCTCATCCTCCTCTTCCTCCTCCTCCGCCTCCTCCTCCTCAAAGTGGGTGGCAGATGTGGATGGGGTCTCCTCAAGAGGCACCTCTCTCTGTTGTGCCGTGTTGTACAGGGCACAACCCACGACTATAATGTGTCCCACTCTGTCTGGTGTGTATTGAAACGCTCCCCCAGAATGATCAAGGCACCTGAAGCACATCTTGAACAGCCCTATAGCATGCTCAATTTTAGACCTGGTAGCGATGTGGCTATCGTTGTATCGACGCTGTTACTCGGTGATGGGGTTTCTCAGAGGTGTCATGAGCCACCTGTGCAGGGGGTATGCCTGGTCCCCGAGGAGCCAGCCCTTACAGGTGTTCGGTGCGTGGAAGAGGGGCGGGATGTTGGACTCACGGAGGATGAAGGGATCATGGCAGCTGCCAGGGTATCTGGCGCACACGTGAAGGAATCTCTTGCAGTGGTCACAGATGAGCTGAGTGTTGATGGAGTGATAGCCTTTCCTGTTGATGAACAGTCCTGGCTCGTGTGGAGGTGCTTGTATTGCTATACGGGTGCAATCGATTACAGCCTGCACCCATGGGAAGCCAGCCACAGCGTGGAATCCCACTGCCCTCTCCGTCTGGCTGAGGTCATCCATGGGGAAGTTGATATAGTGCGAGGCCCTGCGAAACAAGCCGTCGGTGACCTGCCTTATGCACTTGTGTGCAGACGACTGAAAGACCCCGGCGATGTCCCCGGTGGCACCCTGGAATGATCCGGAGGTGAAAAAGTTGAGGGCAGAGGTGACTTTGACAGCGACAGATAAGGAGATGCTGCTTGGGCCAGCCGGGAGCAGCTTGGCATGGAGGAGGCTGTAGATGTCTGCGACTACCTGGCGACTGACTCTGAGCCTCCGTATGCACTGCTCCTCAGAGAGGTCCAGGAAGCTGAGCCTCGGTCCGTAGACCCTGTTGCGAGGGTAGTGCCCCCTGCGACGTCGCTCTCTTTGTTGTTGCTCTCCGTGCTGTTGTGCAGGTACCTGTGGCGCAGCACTGTGTTGTGGAGCTCCACATGGCAGAGGTGGACGGCGTGCCTGGTGAGGCTGGTGAAGTTGCTCGTCCTCAGATGAAGTGATGAATGCAGCCATGGCACCCCCATCCTGATGGTGTGAGTTTGAGGGGGTCCGCAAAGTAGGTAAATGTGTTTGCACAGCAGAGTTTAGGATATAAGTTAAGAATTTTGAGTGGAAACACAAAGGTCTCGCAGCCAAAACTTTGTCTGATGTGACAGAGTGCCCTGCTGCAATAAATGAGGTTCCCCCAACCTGTCAAATTTGCATCTCCCACTGGCTACTGGCTGAAACACGTCTGCTCCAACAGGGAGTGTTTCCCACAGCACGGGAAACACGCTGAGGATTCTTCAAAATTGCACTCCTGTCAAAATGTCTACTCAATGAGGTCTCTGAAGTACCTCAACTATCTACCTAACTATGTAAATTATCATCCCGCCGGCTTTAATTGCCGGTGGGAGTCCCGCATTCGGGAGATGCGCGCGCACCCGAATGCGTCACTGGGGAACTCGGAAGTCAGCGGGTTGGAGCCGGGCTCCGAACCCGCTCCAGGTTTCCGCCATTTTACGAGCCCCCAACGCACCCGCTCCGCCATCCGAAAATCCCCTATATGTGTTTAACAGCGGATCTTCAGTAGGTTATGGTGGTGCAGGCAAGTTCTGTGTCACTGCAACAGCAAGTTTAAAAAAAAGTACATAGGCAAATGAGCAGCTTTTAATTCTCTTCATCTTTCATTAGCAATGAATTTTTGGCCCTACAGTAAGACCACATTGAAATTACATTCATTTATTTCCATAAAAGTAAATTCTGTTTTTTTTTTCCCCCCGACTCTGAAAATTAATTTGTTACCAGTGACAGGGTCATACAAATTGGTTTGTACACATAAAGAACGTTTGATGGCCAACAGCAGCAGACAGCTGTTGGGATTGACTAGGTTTCCTTAACAGGTTTAAAATTCTATATTAGAGATGCTGACCCACAGAATACTCAAGATGTGTCACCCACAACAGAGAATGCCATGTGTTCTTTCACTCAGGTAAAAAGTCTGTTCAAATATGACACCTTATATTTCCTGATGGAGGAGTATCTCTGGCTGGGTGGGACTTCTGCCCATGCTGGAGATGCCACCCACCCCTTCCGCCCTGACCTTGGCTGTATTTCCATTTGAATGTGGGAGGCGGACTTCCTAATTTCTGCTGGAAACTTGTGCCACACTGGCGGTGAAGATTTGCTGGTGCAGGCCTCGCAGGGCTGCTGGAACGGGAGGAAAAGGCGGCCACCAAAACGATTTTAAAAAAAGGTTGTAGGATATTGATAGGGCCTGTGAACAGTGCATTCTAAGAGGTTTGAACAGACCCCTTTTCATTGGCCAAGGACCCTGCTGTTGATCTTGCAACACTGGATGTCAGGTTTAACAGACAGCCCCAATGTACATTCAGGACAAGCAGGAGCAATATTGTCAGAGACTCTATTTTCTTCATTTTAATTTAATGGACAGGTGCCTAAAATATGCGCATGTATAGGTGGGCATATTTTAGGTCTCTGGATCTGGTCCCCGGGAAATGGAGGGAGTGGGGATGCAGTGTCTTTTGTCCCCGAGCAAGTTCCTGCCCCCAGATGTGCTGAAAAATTAATGGGGGGGCGGGGATGGGAGGTGGAAAATCTACCCCAACTCCAGCAGACTGGTGAACTGTGGATCTTTTGAAACTTGTGAAAGAACTGCTGTGACTAGATTGATTCCTGGGATGAGAGAATTGTCCAATGAGGAGAGATTGAGTAGAATGGGCCTATACTCTCTGGAATTTAGAAGAATGAGAGGTGATCTCATTGAAACATATAAAATTCTTAGAGGGCTTGACAGGGTAGAGGCTGTTTCCACTGGCTGGGCAGTCTAGAACTAGGGGTCACAGTCTTAAGATAAGGGGTTGGCCATTTAGGACTGAGATGAGGAAAAATTTCTTCACTGAGAGGGTTGTAAATCTTTGGAATTCTTTACCTGTGGATGCTCAGCTGTTGAGTATATTTAAACAATTTTACAACACCAAGTTGTGGAAGGGGAAAGCCCCCGAAAGCTTGTGGGATTAAAAATAAAATTGTTGGACTATAACTTGGTGTTGTAAAATTGTTTACAATTGTCAACCCCAGTCCATCACCGGCATCTCCACATCATGAGTATATTTAAGACTGAGATTGATAGATCTTTGGACACTAAGGGAATCAAGGGATATGGGGATAGGGCGGGGAAGTGGAGCTGAGGTAGAAGATCAGCCATGATCTTATTGAATGGCGGAGCAGGCTCGAGGGGGCCGTACGGCCTACTCCTGCTCCTATTTCTTATGTTCTTATGTAACTATGAATGGGTGAGGGGGAGGGAATGTAAGGGCATGACAGAGATGAGAATGTGGAGAAAGAGATGAAGGCTGAAGGGTTGACAGAAAAGGAAATAAGGGGAGGGTGGAAGGTGGTGAGGGGATGCAATGGTGAGGGGGCAGTGAAAGCATTAGAAAAGTGAGAAGAAGAGGATATGTGTTTGGTGGAAACTGGTAGGAGAAGTGACGCGGGCATGGGGTTAGGGCAAAGCAACAGGGACGAGGGGTGTTGATAGGGCTGAGTATGAGGGGATTAGTAGTGAGCGAAAGGGGAGGCAACAGCAGAGCACAGCAAGGGGCAGGGGTTGATACAGAGATCATAGGGTTGTGAGGAGGGGTATGGGATGCAGTGGGAATGAGAGTCTGATGGGGCCTGTGAAAGGCTGAGTTCTAAGAGTGCTTCAATAAGCCCCTCTTCATTGGCCAAGGCCCCTGCTGCTGACCTTGCCATGCTGGATGTCAGTGCCTAACAGGCAGCTCCAATGTACATTTGGGACAAGGGGAAAGGGAGTAGATGGGATATGGGTTTATGGGAGAAAATGTCAGGCAAGGGGGCTGGAAACCACTTCCTTTGCATTCCTTTCTGCTGCTGCCCTGCACCCTAGCCAAATGCATCCCTAACCCATAACCTGAAACCTGTCTGCAGTCCTGGTTGCATTTCCCCCGTTAGATGTGGCACTGGTATGTTAACCCTACCTTTTCCACAGATGCTGCCTGATCTGCTGAGTGTTTCCAGCATTTCCTGTTGATGTGGCACCATTTGAGGAATTTATTGCAGTTTAAACAATAACACCGTAGAGAATTGGTTTTAATCTGACAATAAGACAGCTGTTGGGTAAGTGTATTTGAAGCAAACAAAGAAAATGCTGGAAATCTAGAGCAAGTCAGTCAGCATCCGTGGAGAGAACGGACAAGTTTACATTTCCGGTGCAGACCCTTCTTCAGGATGGAAATATAAGAGGCGGGCAGAAAAAAGGGAGGGAACGAGTATAAATACAAGACAAATATAGAGAGGAATCATAAGTGGAATGATGAAACAGATCATCTCAGTCAAGTAATAGACAGAAGCATGAAGGCATCAAATATACAAAAGGTCTAAAATAGCTAAAGAAGTGGAAGGCCTGGGAAAATGTGAGAAAATGGAAGAGATGGAAAACCTGGGGGTCAAATATGAAATTAAAACTGGTTTAAAAATTAGGTTATAACTAACGTCTAAAATTACATAAGTCATTGTTCAGACCATTGGGTTTCAGGGCGTCTAGGAGAAAGATGAGATATTGTTCTTAAAGCTTGCGTTGAGTTTCATTGTAACAGCATACGAGGCAAATGACAGAGAGACCTGAATTGGGCGGGGCGGGGGGAGTGTGAATTAAAGTGGCGATCCATTGGTAGCTCAAGGTCGCATTTGCGACTGATGGAGGTGTTTGGCAAAGCAGTCATCTAATTAGTGTTTAGGAGACTGCACTGTGACCGTGAAACAGTATGAAGTACATGTAAGTTGCTTACATGGAAATTGTGTTTGGGGCTCTGGACAATGGTGTAGGAAAACGTGAATGGGCAGGTGTTGCATTTCTTGCATTTGCATGGAAAGGTATCGGGAAAGGGGAGATAGAAGTTGAGCTGGTGGAAGAGTGAGCCAGGATAACAGGGAGGGAATTGTTACTTTGGAAACAAGTTTTATGTGGCACCATTTAATGAATTTACTGCAGTTTGAACTCACTTGCCTTTTTTCTGACTGTATTAATATGCCTGATCGCCTCTAATTTCTCAGTTCTGAAGAAGGGCCTGCACCTGAAATGTAACCATATTTGTTCTCTCCATAGATGCTCACTGGCCTGCTGTGTGTTTGGAGTATTTTCTGCTTTTGCTTCAGATTCCCAGCAGCTTCATTTTGTTTTTTCTTTTGGTTAAGTGCATTTACTGTGCAAGGAGCATGCGCCCTCTGCTGGCCAAACTCATTCAGCCGGATTTTCCTCTGAAAGTAACGGCGAGGCTAACAGAGCTTATTACCATTATTTCTGTGCATCTGGTACAGCAACTTCCAGCGACCTCACATGTGCAGTCAAACGCGGAAATCCAGAAGTTGCTCTACCAGATGCCCCTCCATAAACTCTGCGAGAATGACATCTCGCCGGCTGACTCACCGTTCAAATGAACGGATCGGCATGAAGTTCCTGCACTGACCTGATGGATATGAACAAATCTCGCCAAAAAAAGGTACGTCATCATTTAAGTCCAAGCACACTTTTAACAGCGTGGTAGGTCTCAATGACTGACAAACTACCTCTTTGGCACTGAACATTAACTTTTACAAGTGTGGAGTCTCATTCCTTCAGATATTAATCGTTGTTGGACGATTAAAAAAAATAATTTTTTATATTTTGATTTTTTTACTTTTTCTTCCTGTCTCTTTTATCTCTGTCTCTTAATTCAATCTTTCTTGCCCTCTCTTTATTTCTCTTTCTGTACCTGATTTGACATTGAATTCACTATTCTAACTCATACTTCCTGGTTCAGACTCTTTGCTGTGCATCCGATACTTTAATCTGATTGGTTAAGGGGATGGACAGTTGCTTCCCTCGTTCACACAGGTCCCAGATGCCCTGTAGTGGGCGCCAATTTGGGATTCAGTGCCTCATGGGAGAAACTTTCCCAGAAAAAAAACAAGAAAAGTTTATGGCAAATCTAACTAGCACCGGGGGTCCTTCGTCGCCGCTCAGAGGAAAATCCGAGCCATTATTTTTGTCCAGAGTTACTGTGAAGCAGTCATTTGCAAATGATGTCGGAAGAGAGAGCGATACTTACACCAGGGACTGTATACAGCAAAGAAGTCATCATCTATATGCATCTTGTCAAGCCTATTGTAAAATCTTAATTCATCTGCCACTATGAATGTGCTTGTTATGGCTGAATGCACTTAATAGAGCCTATAACAACAATAACCCACATTTATATAGTGCCTTTAACACAGAAAAACAGCCCCAAGCACTTCACAGAGGCATAATCTGTACACAGCACTGGGGTATCAAGACTGAGGTGCTATCAGATCTGACAGCACTAATGCCTGGATAATAAGGCCTAGATTTACCAATTGACATTTTTTTAATGCCGGTATTAACCCATTTAGTTTAAATGGGTAACACTGGTGTTAAAATAACAGTGATCTGAAAATCTAGGCTTAATTGTTTAGTTTTCCCTACCAACACCAAGTCTAAATTAATGGCAAGTTAATGCAGTTTCCCTCCACATTACAGATTTAATATAATATATATTCTCACCTTAAGGCAAGGTTACTACTCTGCAACTATTTTGTCATGGAGCCTTCCTTAGCCTCAGTCACATCTCCAGCACTTGTGACCCTCACAAAAGCATATGCTGACTCCTCTAGTGAGGGGTACCCAATTTATTTTTTTAATTTAAAAAATGTATTCCCAGGATGTGGGCATCACTGACAAGGCCAGCATTTATTGCTCATCCCTAGTTGTCTTGAGAAGTTGATGATACCACAAATTGTAAATGTGACTTTAAATCAATTTTGTAAAATTTTGCCCCACACAGTTTAGCTTTTGGGCATTTTCCCTCTAAGCTCCCTGTTACTCCTTGGGTTCAGCTTCTGCCTCAGGCCTCCAGACTTGCTCTGAGGACAAAATGTTTAATGTAGTTGGCTTGCCCTCTTCCTGTGTTGTGGAACCCCCATTAACACCTATGCCTGCTCGTCTTCCTCACGTTCCTTCCTCCCTTCACTCATCTCTGGTACACTATATTGTGCCACTGTTCACAGTGCTGTTCTCCGATTGCCGACATATCACCCCCCTTTTGGTGTCGTGTGCACTTCATTTTAATCTGCCAGAGAGAGTTTTGGAAGGCTGACCTAAACCCTACTAAGAGAGTGTAACCCCACCCCTGATGTCAGAGTTTGCTGCCCTGACCTGCCTCATCTCACCCCTATTCCCTGCCCCATTCCCCTACCCTTCTCTCCCTCCTCTATGTTCCCCCATCTCCTCACCATTTCTGTCATCCTCCCATCCTCAAATCTCTCCCCCCTCCTCTGCTCTGCTCTTCTCTGTTCCTGAACCTTCCTTTCCACTCCCATCTCCCCCCCCCCTCTTCCTCCAATGCATAAGCCAGTAGCATGCTGAAAAGCACAGCACAGCACTTTTCACCCCATTCCCATTAATGTCTGGGCTGCGGCCATTTTAGTGGGGTCCTTGAAACAGGTGGCTCAGGCATCTGCCAGAAACATGCAGGTGCTTCATTAGCCCATGCGAATCAGGGTCCTCTGATGTCAATAAAGGCCCCGATGCATTTTCAGGTCTAACAGGTACATAGATAATTGGCATCGATTGCCTAACCAACGATTCTTAAAGGGACTGCTGCAGGCGCTCTGAAAATGCTGCAGGTAAGTTCCAGTAACTAATGCTCCTCCTGGCCTCTGTGGTACCCTGTGATTGCCTCCCCCTTTGACTAAATGCTGCAGGCTTGGCTCTGTGGAGGAGCCGCCAGTTCTCTTGAACCCCCACCCCTAGATCGGCGAGCTGTTTGTCAGCGTTACAAACTTGTGGGCAACTCACTGATGGAACGGTAATGAGGCTTGGCCTCTTGTCGATGACATCGGTTGGGTGGCAGGCCCGCTCCGCTCACCACCTGCTCAATGTTTGCCGAATCCAAACATTGGCCCCCACATATTTTACAATTGTAAACAATTTTACAACACCAAGTTATAGTCCAGCAATTTTATTTTAAATTCACAAGCTTTCGGAGGCTTCCTCCTTCCTCAGGTGAACGATGTGAAAATGAAATCCTCGAAATGAAGTCGCATTTATAATTCACAGAACAATGCTTGGTGAGTACAGACAGTTTTTTCAACTGCCCGTTGCCAAGGCAATCAGTGTGCAGACAGACAGGTGTTACCTGCCAGGTCTCAGAATATACAAATCACCAAAAAAAAAACAACAAACAAAAAAAAACAGAGATAGAGAGGTAGAAACATAGAAAAGACAGCAACTGACCCGTTATATTAAAAACAGATAACATTTGTTCGCTGGTGGGGTAACGTGTAGCGTGACATGAACCCAAGATCCCGGTTGAGGCCGTCCTCATGGGTGCGGAACTTGGCTATCAATTTCTGCTCGACGATTTTGCGTTGTCGTGTGTCTCGAAGGCCGCCTTGGAGTACGCTTACCCGAAGGTCGGTGGATGAATGTCCTTGACTGCTGAAGTGTTCCCCGACTGGGAGGGAACCCTCCTGTTTGGCGATTGTTGCGCGGTGTCCGTTCATCCGTTGTCGCAGCGTCTGCATGGTCTCGCTAATGTACCATGCTCTGGGGCATCCTTTCCTGCAACGTATGAGGTAGACAACTTTGGCCGAGTCACAGGAGTATGAACCATGCACCTGGTGGGTGGTGTCCTCTCGTGTGATGGTGGTATCTGTGTCGATGATCTGGCATGTCTTGCAGAGGTTACAGTGGCAGGGTTGTGTGGTGTCGTGGACGCTGTTCTCTTGAAAGCTAGGTAATTTGCTGCGAACGATGGTCTGTTTGAGGTTGGGTGGCTGTTTAAAGGCGAGTAGTGGAGGTGTGGGGATGGCCATAGCGAGGTGTTTGTCCTCATTGATGACATGTTGAAGGCTGCGGAGTCATATTTTACAGTCACACGTAGCAGGTTATCTGACAAAAGGAAGGGCATCAGCACACAAACCAAAACATTTTGTCTCAAGTAACTCGTCTGACCTGTTATTTCTGGAACAGTCCCTTGGAAACATTTTACAGTCAACTTTTATCCTTCGATGTTCGGAAACTATCAAAGACAAAGAGGATATCCTGTACTATTGTAGACAAGCAATTGATTAAATGTTCTTCCTGCTACACATGGGAAGCTGCAATAATTTAGTCATTCAGAAACTTGGCTGATATTATTTTGGTTCTAATGTTTGTCCAAAAGATTCTTCACAGTAAGCTTTTCTCTAATCTAGTATTAACAACTCTCAAGGTCTAGATTTAAATTCATATCTTGACCAGGTGGTGCAGTGAGTTAGTACATTAAAGAGCTGCTCTGTGGAATGGCAAGGCACATTTGTGCTTTTTGTGCTAGTGTTAATGGTGGTATGAAGTATAGCCACATATTCCATGTTGTTAAATGTCTATTTTATTCAACACTGTTCAGTAATATTGATTTGGTAATTTAAATATATTCCTAATATGCTTTCAATTTCTGTGCCACCCTAATTGTGCCCGAGTTGCATTAAGAAGTGACCCAACATGGAACAGGAAGTGTAAGAGGCCATTTCCTTCCCCAGTCACAGAACTGGAAAAGTAAAGAAATACTTCACAGGTTCTTTGGAGCTGGAAACATGTGACTATACATCCAGGATATTCATCTCTTTTCAATCTGAAATCGAATGGAGATGCATAGGTTACCTGAGGTTTCCTGGTGATTTATCTCTCCTGATTTTCCCCTTCTGAGGCACTATCTCATTTTTACATATGGGGTTCGATTTTCCAGTGAAGTAGCGGATGCATTGGGGGCAGGGGGGCTCCGAAAATTGGGGAAATCCCGAGTGGGTTTGGAACCCGGCTCCAACCCCCAGACTTCCGGGTTTCCCACTGACGCGTCTGGGTGCGCGCGTGCCTCCCGAATGGGGAAGTCCCACTGGCAATTAAAGCCGGCGGGATGATAGTTAAGAGACTTATTTAGATACTTAAAGTACTTAAAGAATTTAATTTTGTCCACATTAAGGCAGGGGTCTGATTTTGAAGCATCCCCAGCGTGTTCCCCGTGCTGTGGGAAACACTCCATGTTCTGCCAATGTTTCAGCCAGCAGCCAGTGAGACATTCAAATGCTTGTTTGACAGATGGGGAGAAAAGGTGAGTTCTTGATGCAGGGCACTCAGTTCTTTCACACAAACGTTTGGCTGCGAGATCTTTGTATTTTCACTGAAAATTCTTACTTTCCACTCATAATTCTTCTGTTCACACATATTTACCAACTTTTCGGACCCACTCAAACTCACACCATCAGGATGGGGGGGCGCCATGGCTGCATTCACCACTACACCGGAGGACGAGCTACATCACCAGCCTTGCCAGGCACGGTGTGCACTTCCGCCTCTTGCAGCTCCACAACACAGTGCTGCGCCACAGCCACCTGCACAAGTGCACAGAGGGCAACAACAGAGAGGGGTGACAGTATCGCCATCCCCGACGGACAGGAACTCAAGGGTGCGGCTGATCTCCAGCGCCTCCTGCTCCGCGTCTGTAAGGACGACGATTTGTTCCGGCCCCCCTCCAGTCCTCGCCCTCTCGCGTGCATTTTGCGCTCTCTTCTAGAAGGGGAGAAAGAACAGATGTGTGAGTGAGTGATGGTGAAGTGGCCAACTGATGAATGCATTGGTTTGAGTGAGGTTGACTGTGAAAGAGATGCATCAGAGGGTGAGTATGAGACAGAGCCATCACATTGGATGAGGATTGGGTTGAGTGGTAGTGGTGGGGTGACTAATGGGGAGGTGAGGAAGTGCTGAGGAAGTGAAGGTAAGTTGAGTATGAGCCTTAAGTTGGTGTGAGGAGTGTTGTGATAGAGTAGTGTTGGCAGTGCAGAATGAGTTGGGGGGTGGGGGCAGTGATGTGGGAGATGGAATGTAGGAGAATCAATAAGTGTACTCACTTTGGCTGACCTAGTTGGGTCATTGAAGCGCTTCCTGCATTGGATCCATGAGCGCGAGATGTTGCTGCTGCTGGTGACCTCCTCTGCCATCTTGAGCCAGGACTTCTTGGTGGCAGAGGCAGGGCGCTTCCTCCCGTCCGCCGGGTAAAACAGATTCATCTTCCTCCTCACCCCATCCAGTAGCACCTGGAGTGAGGCATTATTGAATCTGGGAGCAGCCTTGCCCTTGTGCTGCTCCATTGTGGTGTGTGGGTGTTTGCTCCAGGAAAAGCCATTGGAGCAATGGCCCTCTAAATACGGCTCCTCCAGCTGATCGCCTGTGATGCGGGTGCGCAGTCCGCCCGCTGCGCAGCTGTCGGACGGCAAACCCGGAAGCCATGTTAAGTGGCACCAATTGAATCGCGATCGCGTGGGAAACGGACATTTTTATTGGTCGGGTTACCCGCGCGCCCATATTCCCCCCCCCCCCCCATATGCCCCCCCTCCCCCCTGCTGCCATCCCGCCTCCACTCTAATGTCGGGGCCATGGTTACACAATTGTGAGCAGTCCTCCAATACCTCAACCAAGTGCCCACAGATTATCCAACCTGGGGAAGGGGAATCATAGGTGATCCAATCACTGAGTGATGAGAATGTAATTCCACCTTAAGAGAATTAGTTTTAAAAAGTCATGTGACTAAGACTGGACTGTTTACTGTTTACTCTAGCAGTTGCTAAATTCTTCTGGACATTATTGCAAGAAATTTGTTTACAACCATGACAAACCTCAGCCTAGTCATATGATATGGTGTCAGAAGTGAAGAAAAACAATGTAGTATATACAGAAAACAAAAGTTCTCAGTCTCTACATTCAACCCAGTAAAAAATTATAACTTCAGCCGGCTATCACACTGGTCAGTATGAAAAAAAAGATTTTCACAGTTCTGGACTGCCACAAAGCTTCACAAAGAGGATGATGTACAGGTTAGTGCTCTTGTTTATGGTATGGGCCAGAAGCAGAGCATATTAGTATAACTTTAACATTTGGGTTGGAATATCAGAAAATTAAGTGACACGGTGATGCAAAAATTCTACAATTATTTTGTTTCAAAACTCAACTTAATTTTTGAAGAAGCTGCTGTTCAGAAGTCAGAAAGTGAGAGAAACGGTGGAACCATTCGTCTAAAGTTTCTCTGAACTGGCTGAACACTGAATTTGGTTCCAGGAGAAATGAACAAATTCAGGACTGAATTGTGACTGTCATTGCTGACAAAGACCTATCACAAATGAAATCTGAGCTGATGCTTGATACAGTTATCCAAACAAACCATTGCTCAGAGTGGATAAAATGGCAGGCCAGAGGCCTGCTGAAGATCTGGACCGAGAGGAGGCCCACTGAATTGATTAAGGGCCCTAAGTTATCAGGACAGGCTTAGAAAACGGGGCTTTTTTTACGCTAGAAAACCTTCGACTTCGAGGGGACATGATTGAGATCTTTAAAATAAAGAATGGATTAGATTCTGTCCAAATGGATACGTATTTTGAGCTAGATAGGCAGGGGCCACGAGAGGTCATCAATGCAAGTACAGTTAGGTTACATGTCAAGCAGTACTTCTTTTCACAGAGAATCGTCGCCCTCTGGAATATGCTGCCGGTACATGTGGTGAATGTGGATTCGATGCAGGCCTTGAAAAGGAAGCTGGATGGGTTCCTGCAAGTGGAAGACATCTCAAGTTATAGAAGGTAGATGGGTTAGTTGTGACTAGTTATATCAGACACCACTCTCTTCTGGAGCTTACTTGATGTGGAGATGCCGGTGATGGACTGGGGTGGACAAATGAAAGGAATCTTACAACACCAGGTTATAGTCCAACAGATTTATTTTAAAATCACAAGCTTTCGGAGATTATCCCCTTCGTCAGGAGCTTACTTGATTGCATTTGGGAGATTTTTTCCTAAGTTGACCTAAAGTTTGTTCTGTGGGGTTTTGATGGATGTGCTAAGGTAGCACTCTGTCAGGATGGGACAGGCTTAATGGATCAGCTGGTCTTTTTCTACCCTTCTTTGTTGCATTTTCATATGAGTAAAACGTGAGGGAAGAAAGAAATTGAATAATTCTCACAAGGAAAGAGCTCTGCAAAACCAGAACGTGCACAGTGTAATTGAAGACACAGTCATGAAGATAACTGTCCAGTCCATAATCAACAGGGTAGTAATTGGCTTTGGCCCATTTTTGGCTAACTAACCAGGGGGTGCCGACAGTGCGGCACCAATCGGGAGACCTGAGGCCGGCCCCAAATTGTTCCTTGGCCTCATTAACATTTTTTTGCACAAGCTGCCGGCCCCGGTCACACCTCCAAAGGCATCTCACACATTTCACTAAGTAGAATATCGGGGCGCTACCTGCGAGGCAAGCAGCCTGAAGGTACGTCCCATTAAGAGTGTTAACGGGGCGCGATGTGGGGGGTGATTGCTAGGCTGTGGAGACAGGGGAGCGCTACTGCTCCTCCGGCCTCCACAACAACAATTTCTGAATTTTTATTTAAAAGAAACTCACAGCTTTATAGAAACATAGAAAATAGGAGCAGGAGTAGGCCACTCGGCCCTTCGAGCCTGCTCCGCCATTCAGTATCATCATGGCTGATCCTCTATCTCAATACCATATTCCCGCTCTCTCCCAATACCCCTTAATGCCTTTTGTGTCTAGAAATCTATCTCGCTCCTTCTTAAATATATTCAGTGACTTGGCTTCCACAGCCTTCTGTGGTAGAGAATTCCACAGGTTCACCACCATCTGAGTGAAGAAATTTCTCCTCATCTCAGTCCTAAATGTCCTACCCTGTATCCTGAGACTGTGACCCCTTGTTCTGGACCCCCCCAGCCAGGGGAAACATCCTCCCTGCATCCAGTCTGTCTAGCCCTGTCAGAATTTTATATGTTTCAATGAGATCCCCTCTCATTCTTCTAAACTCAAGAGAATACAGGCCGAGTAGACCCAATCTCTCCTCATTTGACAGTCCTGCCATCCCAGGGATCAGTATGGTGAACCTTCGCTGCACTCCCTCTATGGCAAGTATATCCTTTCTTAGGTAAGGAGCCCAAAACTGCACACAATACTCCAGGTGTGCTCTCACCAAGGCCCTGTATAACTGCAGTAAGTATAAATATATGTATTCACCCCACAAAAAAGCCTTGCATGGAATCTAATAGCTTGTTGCATAGACCTGCCATCAAACCCATTATGGACTGCATTCTTGTATTTGGTAACAAAAGGTCATTTGACCTTTTTGCATTTGCTTTCAAGGACAAGATAGCCCATGACATGGGAATGAGCTGCGACAGGCGGCAGCTGCAAACCTCTGACCTGTGGCAGCAGCAGTTTCGTAATGACCTTCTGCTTTTCTTCCTTCTCATTCTGTTCTACCTCAAATTAATTGTCAGCAAACTAGATCATGAAACCATCATGTCACTCCTGCTACTAAAGTTCCATGCGAATTCTGCTCATCAGGAAATTCTTGTAGTTCACACTTCCCACCACTGTAATTTCTTTTCCTCCTGATAACATATTATCTGTAATATGTTATTTCATTCCTTTTTCTTGGAGTCACAGTACACTCTGTTAACATGATATGCTTCTATCTGATCCATCAAGCTGCAATAAATAAATATGGCCTGAATGTGGAGGTTGATTGTTGCCATTGTCAATGAATCTGTCTGACAGATCACAAAATGTTTGGAACTGATCAATGGATCAAACCATTCCATTGAATTATAAGCGTTCTGGGGCTGTTTACGCTACGTGTTTGTTTGGCTCCTATACTTGAGCAGGCAAACACCATTTGAATCCTGTCAACATTTTACCATCTAGAAGTAGTTATGAGAAATACAGAGTTAATGTGTTTTGTTCTAGAATATCTTCAAAGAATTTGGAACTATATTTTGGTCTGTAATGCACAAAGATGTCAGTTTGAAACTAGCAGCGATGATGGGTGAGTGATAAGGCCGTGTGGTGGCAGCTACACAAGAAGTAGGCAACCATGTTTCAAGGGTTTTGTGTTGAGAGCAAGCACTTTGTTGTTTTGATTTTGAGGATAACAGGGAGTTCTCTGTTTGATCCTTGGTTCTCACTACATTTACCTAGGTATTGGGCAGGTAAAGGCACAATCTGGTTCTTAGGAGACATGAGCTCCACTTATAGGAGTGGTCAATGATGCTGAACCCAGAGAAAATACGAAAATATCTAGCATAAAAACAGAAAAATATAATAATGAGCCTGAGGAACAACACAGTCCCCAGTATATCTGGCCTTGCCAGCGATTTACACCACACACTGATACTCTCTGTATCCCTCCCAACCACCAGCTTAGAAACTTCATCCTGGGTGAGTTGCGATTGAGCCAGAGGGGAGAGCATTGGGTGATGCACAGAGTACATGAGTGGAAGCAGCTGCTGAAGGCACAAGAAGAGGAAGAAATTGCTGGAGTGTCATGTTGTGTAGCCCTTGGCTGAAGAGCCTGGGGATCTGGGTCTCATCAGTCCCTGAACTAAGGAACAGAAATATCAGTAGGGCTCCTGCTCCTGACTACTATCCAATGACCCCCGCTGAGTTATAAAGACCATATGTAGACATGGGTTCAGGTTCAGATGTGATGCCCCATAACATCTTCTGACACTCACTTAACTGAGGTACCAGCACCCATTGAGCTGTACCCCAGCATGGGTCAGTGGGGCAGATTTTTCTCATTGTCGAATTTGCTTTTGCAAATTAGTCAGGTGAGAGTTCCTCAGGCTGGGCAGACCTTGCTAAGACCTCATAGAATCATAGAATCATACAGCACAGAAGGAAGCAATTCGGCCCATCGTGCCTGTGCCAGCTCTTTGACAGAGCTATCCAATTAGTCCTGCTCCCCTGCTCTTTCCCCATATCCCTGCAAATTTTTACTTTTCAAATATATGTCCAATTCCCTTTTGAAAGTTACAATTGAATCTGCTTCCACCACCCTTTCAGGCAATGCATTCCACAACTCTCTGCATAAAAAATTGTCTCCTTATCTACCCCCTGGTTCTTTTGCCAGTTATCTTAAATCTGTCCTCTGGTTACTGGCACCCCTGCCAGTGGAAACAATTTCTCCCTATCCACTCTATCAAAGCCATTTATAATTTTGAACACCTCTATTAAATCTCTCCTTAACCATCTTTGCTCTAAGGCGAACAAACCCAGCTTCTTTAGTCTCTTCACATAACCTCGTTCCCATTTTCCTGGGTCAGGGTCAATTGCATATTAGCGAGGGCTTCTTCAGTCTCCAGTGGGAGTCTGTCGGTGTGGGGGAAGGAAATACTGGGCTGCTACTAAGAACTTCCTAAAAGAGAGAAGCTTTGGAATTGCAGAAGCGAGAAAAGTGATGCGTAGACTTCCAGGAGCCCTGCTGCAAGCGGTTGTTAGGCACAAGGGCGGGAAGCAGCAGAAGTACCCAGAAAATAAAAAAACATTGCAGAAAGCCACCTGTTGGTCTTTACCACTCATACCACCAACTTCCATTGCCTCACATGAGGAGAAAGGTCTTTTGTTGGTATGCATTGAATAAAATGAATAAGCCTTTGTACTTTTATGATGCAATACGATTTCTTGTACTAACATTTGGGAGGCCAAGAACATTGCCTGGCCCGTTATAATACAAGCAGCTGGTAAAACAATTGGGAAAAGCTAACTAGAGAGTAACAGGTAAATATGGTATATTTTTACATTATAAATAATTCATTGAACTGAATATCAACCGTCAGACTTAAAAAGCAAGTTTATTCTTTAAAAGGCTGATTCTGCACTCCTAGAGGGCAGAAGCTCTTGCAGGGAGCATGTGGCAGGAAATTCCAGGCACACAGCCCACCTTCCGTCCATTGAGAAATGGATAGAAAGTCTTGGGCTCAGTGGCAGTGATTTTCCGCCATGCACTTCCTGCAGAGCGGCACTCCACGCTGGGGCTGTGGGAACACAGAATCACCCCTTAAATGTAGAAATTTGAGTCCTGCCTAAGGCAAAAAACTTGGTATAATTTTGATTTAACCATGGGATTATTTAACAATGCACAGTATTTACAATGAATGCATTCCTAACTGTAGTTGGTATGAGTTATTTTTTGTCACTTGGGGAAAGACATCCTCTGTGGGATAGATGTAACAAAATTGTCATTGTGTTTATAAAGAACTGGCTTACAATTTTACATTGGGAATATCTTCCACCTTAATTAGATTTTTTTCACTCAATACAGCCCATTACACCAAATAGTACATATGTTTTCGAATAATAGAAAAAGTAAAATGTCAATAATGGCTAAGAGGGAGCAGAGTGATGAGCAGGGTGGCTATTTCCTTTTAATGGCTCACTGGAGCAGCCACTATAATAGGGAATCAGTCATCTTCAGCTCACAGTTTACAGCGTGCTGGATGAAGTGTTTGAGCCTAAATATTCATGATCCCACTCCGCTGCTGTAACTATGGTGGGGCAGGAATTGCCGATGCGTCACTGTGAAAAGATCCAGAGCCCACTGGAGTGAGGTCAGGTAATTTAAATAAGTCAAGTGGACACATGCTGGCCGCCAGCTAGAGGGGGCAGTGCAAAACGTGACATTGGATTGATGCATATAGGCGAAGCTAGAAAAGGACCGGCTAAATAGTAGTGGGAATGTTGAAATTGCCCCCTTTATAAGGGAGCTGATTTAAAGTGTTTGGACAACCAACTTCTGGAGTGTTCCAGGCCATGACACCAGCTTAGAAACCCCTGTTCGCCTGACTTCCGCCATTCCTTTGTACTGGATCCAGTACCTTCAGTTCGGTTCAGATAAGTTACGGAAAAGGACAGAGATAGAACAGCAGTAAAAGTTCTAAATTGGGGAAAGGCAAATTTTACTAAGCTGAGAAGTGATTTAGCAAAAGTGAACTGGAAACAGCTACTTGAAGGTAAATCAGTGTCAGAGCAGTGGGAGACATTCAAAGGGGGAGATTCAAAGGGTTCAGAGTAAACATGTTCCCACAAAGAAATAGGGTGGGACTGCCAAATCTAGAGCCCCCTGGATATCAAGGAGTATACTGGATAAGATAAGGCGAAAAAGGGAAGCTGAGGAGAAATTTTTTCACCCAGAGGGGGTCTGGAATTCACTTCCTGAAAGGGTAGTAGAGGCAGAAACCCTCAACTCATTTAAAAAGTACTTGGATGTGCACTTGAAGTGCTGTAACCTACAGGGCTACGGACCAAGTACTGGTAAGTGGGATTAAGCTGGATAGCTCTTTTTCAGCCGGCAAGGACATGGTGGGCCGAATGGCCTCCTTCTATAACTCTGTGATTCTATCTTGCCTGTGTCCAGTATGATCAGTGCTCAGAACGTGGGAGCAGCAGGAAATCTGGCGGATGACACCATCCTGCTGGCATTGTCTCATTTTTGATTGATGTTCCACCAGATCCTGCCCCCACAGGAAACCTGCATTGCCAGATACTTGGGGCGGAAACCCAATGTTACCTAGCCCCGCCCCATTTTCTGCCCCTGCCCGTTACTGTCCACTGGACTTTTGCTCCAGTTATGCTGTTGGCCATTAGGAATTTTAGGACCCATGTCTTTACACAAAGAACAGCCCTGATGCCTTAGTGGTAAGTGTATCCCCCAGTATGCAACTGAGTCGTTCTGACTAGGAAGGTTCCAAGGTTTGATCTGTGATCTGTTAAGTTAACTAATCTTGGCTGGGGCACCAATGCAAGTGCCACATTTGGCCTTAGTACTAGAAGACAGTAAAATTGGTCAAGGTTTCTACTCCTGATTGCTGTTCAATAACCTCTGTTGGAAAGCGCATGAGTAGGCATCAGGCCAAACAGGATCAGGTTTGGTTGTGATACCCTCTGTGGTTGAATAGGCTGCTGACACTCACTTTCTAGACACATACATGAAGAATGGCCACTCGGGTGAGGTAGCAGAGGACTGCTGTACCCCAGGAGGAGAGCAGAAGGAGGAAAGTGGGGGATAAATTGTTTACACAAGTTGTTGTGAACGTCACTGCTTGAATTCTAAAGACAAGGATGCTGAGTTGGGAGGATTGATGGACTAGGAGATGGCCTGTGTGATCCTGCTTACTGTTTATTACCACTTCTTCTATTATGTTATTAGTGAAATAATAACTGCCAATGGGAACTTTATAAGTGTATGGGAATCCCTTCCTCGAAACTAGGTTAAAAATGTTCCGACACAATTAACCAGAAAATATAAAATGGAAATACAATTTAAAGGGAAATGACATGGGTGTGGGAACCTGTGAATGTCTGGTTCATGTAAACAGTTTAACTAAGTGACAGGAAGTTTAGTCCACCCCTGAATGTATTGTCTTCAATCTTTACTATATGGTGCAGTGAACAACTCTCAGCATTATTTTGCAAACCTGACAACTGTTTTGAGCTACTCAAATTAAGTGTTAGAACCTGAGTTAAAAATGAGAAGAGCAAATTTTCCCGTTGCCTGATGCCTCAGTGGTAATTGTGTTTCTTGGTGTTTTCCTGAGCCATAAAGATCAGGAAAGTCTTGTTTGATCCCTGTTGAGTTAGCTAATTTTGATTGAGGTGTCAGTCTTCAGGTTACATAGGGGAGAAAATGGCAGAGGTTCTGGCACCTGATCACTGCCCAGTAACTTGTGCTGGATGGAAGGGTGTATGTGTCTGTGTGTAGGATAAGGGCAAGAAAGCAGTTAGATCGGTTGTGATGGCTTAAGTTGTCAAATAGTCTGTACTCATGCATAAAGAGTGGCTGCTTGCATGAGGTATTGGATGGGAGCCACTGCTGCCACTGTACTGCAGTGTGAGTGACCAACTTAAGGGGAATAAAGAAAGGAAATTGGGGAAAATTGATTTCCGCCCTTACCAAATGCGAAGAACTCTTGGCCTGATGCGTCACTGAGATAGAGACATCTATTCCGTTGCCTCTGCTGCTTCCCCCCCTTTCCTTTGCCTACAAAGCCAAATCTCCCATGAGACTCTCCCTTGCCCTAGCTGCCTCTTTCTCTAGATTCTCTCCGATCTCCCCTCATGCCCTCTCTGAGATCATCTCTTCAATTAGACCCATTCCCACTAAACTGCTGACCATCCAATCCATTGTCTTTGGCCCCTGCCACATACTCCATACCCAAGCCAGTGATTCCATCACCCTCTCTGGTCATTGCTTGAGGCTGAACCAGATTGTTTGCAATTTCGGTATTCTATTCAACTTTGAGTCAGCTTCCGACTCCATATCCTCTTCATCACAAAGACTGTTTCCACCTCCATAAAAAACCTGCCTCTGCTCCTACCTCAGGGAATTTGCTGCAGAATTCCTCATTCATGCCATTGTCACCTCCAGACTTGACTGACCAATGCTCTCCTGGCCAGCCTCCCATCCTCCAGCCTCTGTAAACTTCGGATCCAAATCTACTGTCCGTATCCTATACCACACCAAGTCCTGCTCACCCATCACCCCTATCCTTGCCGACCTACATTGGCTTCTGGCCCCACAACGTCTCAAATTTAAAATTCTCATCCTTTTTTTAAATACACCTATTGCCTCGTCTCTCCTCCAGCTGAGAATCCCCCCCGCCAAAAAAAAACTTTCCGTTCCTCTGACTCTGACCTCTTGTGCAGCCCTCTGCCATCACCTTACAATTGGCAGCCATGCCTCCAGCCACCTAGGCCCCTCACTCACAAATTCACTCCCCAAACCCCTCCGCCTATCCACTTTCCTCTCCTCCTTTAAAACCCACTTCTTTGACTAAGCTTTTGGTCACCTCTCCCAATAGCTCAGTCTTTGGATTGCCATCCATTTTCTGATTACGCCTCTGTGAAGCACCTGGGATGTTTTCCTATGTTAAAGGTGCTATATAAATGCAAATAATTGTTGTTGTTGAAAAGAACTACAAGGATTTCAGATGGTCCCTTTTTTGTTTGGAAATAGTTTGTTTTCTGCTCTCTATTGTGTTTATAGTATCTTGCTGCTCTTAGAAAACCATAGAATGCTACAGCACAGAAAATTTAGTCCATCATTTGGCCCATCAAGTCTGTGCTGGTATTTATGAGCCACCTAATCTAGTCCCACTCTCCCCGTATCCTTTAATATTTCTCTTTTCAAGCCACTATCTAATTTCCTTTTAAAATAATTTATGGACTCTGGTTTTAACCTGAACATGATGGTCTGATGTTGTAGTATTTACTGCCTTTCAGACCAGACAGGAAAACATGGCAGGCATCCCACTTGGTCTCTGGTGTAATATACTGTGGTTACGGGGTAATTGTAAGTCTTATTGCACGCTATCCCACTCACAGTGGGTCTCGATTCAAAGCAGGCTCGATACGCTTATGAAAACTGCTTTTGGCTGTAAGCATAAGTTACAAGTATTGGGAGAAAATACAAATCGTAACAAGCGATTTTAGCGGATAAATACTTAATGCATTTGTTTGATATTCTGTCTGCTGTTTTAAGAGGGGTCACTAACCCATTTAAAATAAACACGCTGTTATTTTGGTGGGGCCTAGTTCTGATGTATGCCAGGGTTCCCTCGGTCAATGGGGGCATGTGCTTCTTGCATCCACTCCCTTCATTCGTGACATCAGGAGAAGAGGTTGAGACTGGCAAGATTACATCATCCACCAGAATTCATGTCAATGCTGCCACTGTTGCCTTCAAAATAATGTACGCCTGCATAAAGTAGGCACTCTGCCTTAGAGATTGCCTGTTGTGGTGAGATTCTTCCCCCACCCAGCAGGCGGCCTAGTTGTGCCACGACTGGATGCTGCCCACACTATGTAAATGTCCCTGACCTCAGGAATTTGGATGGGGTCAGGGTTGCCTGGGACTAGTGGATGGAAGACCCGTGGTGGGGTGGGACACATGAGTTTTCAAGCCCGATCTGTTTAATGTATAATAAAATGTATTTCAGTTGTTTTATATGGAAATGATAGCTGTTTTCTTCCCCCTTCTTGATAACTTACCCTGTGCATCATTTCAGAAACTGCCTGTGTAGAACTGATTGGGGAGGGAAAGCCCTAAGGAGTCACAGGGGGAAGATTTCCGTGTTTTCTTTTTGAACCGTTGCAGTCCGTGTGGTGACAGTTCTCCCACAGTGCTGTTAGGTGGGGAGTTCCAGGATTTTGACCCAGCGACGATGAAGGAACGGTGATGTATGTCTAAATTGGGATGGTGTGTGACTTGGATGTATGCTATTTGTAACAAAATTGTAAGCTCACTCTCTATGAACGAGTTTACGATATTATTATGTTCAGCACACAGAGGAAATCCAACTACATTCACCCAGGGAAGTTGAATGGAAAGCCATTGGAGCACATTAAGTGTGGTGACATAACTTGCATTGCAAAAACATTTTTGTGTTGCTTAATGTCATTATGATGAAGATGGCACCCGGCACTCCTTGGCTCTTTTCCTCATCTTTAAATAGTTTAGTGTTTCATTCTTGGAGGAGAGGGTACATTTTCTATTCGTGATAGCACTAGCAAAGAAACTCTTTACTTTACAATGTTTGTCCCTAGTTAGCACCGAATACACCTGTCACCAAAGCATGGATTGAATACTATAAACCGAATATGTATCTTTTTATTATATATAAGTGGGGCGTATGTTTCATTGAAAATTCACCTGCAGTACCTGCTACTCCTGCAGAAACTTGACTCATTTCATCACGCTCCCTTCTCCTGTTTAAGATTTTGGAAATAATGGAAGTGTGACATCCTAGTAAATTGAGCCCTAGCTTAGATTTTCTCTTCACAGTCTACAACTGGTTGTCAAAAAAATAAATAAAATATTGTCAAAAATGTGCTTTTGCAGAATATTATGGAAGCAACTTGTTGGGGATAGTTTCTTCTTTTAAGAATCTCGCCCTTTTTTTATTTTAATGGCATCAAGTAGAAATGCTAATAGTTCAGTTTTCCACTGGATGAGTTCATTCTATAGGATTTTGTTAGGCTTCCTGGAAGAAAGCTGGCCATTTAGGCCTTGTCTGCAATGATGTTCGCTTCATACCTTTCAAGTAGCTTAACAGTCACTTATCCAGTTAAAGGCGTTAATCCCACTCTAGACTGCAGGAAACTGAAGGAAATTAAGCAGAACAGAGAAGTTGCACAGTCTGATTCACTGACAGCCATTTCCTGACCTTGAAAGGCTGAGTTATCGGATCTAGAGACATTTTCTGTTATGTGTGTAATTAACCTCTGTGTTTGAAAGTAGTCAAGCTTAAGCTACAATTAAGATCTTAAACATTGGGTGCATCCTGTGACAAGTGTAAGGTTCATAATACAGTAGAGAATCAGGCTAAATACAGAAAGTACAGAGGAGATCTAAAAAAGGGAATAAGAGGGGTAAAAAGAATATGAGAATAGATTAGTGGCTAACATAAAAGGGAGCCCAAATGTCTTTTATAAACATATAAATAGTAAAAGGATAGTCAAAGGAAGGGTGGGGCCAATTAGGAACAAAAATCGAGATCTTCTTGTGGGGGCAGAAGGTATGGCTGAAGCACTAAATGAATACTTCGCATTGGTCTTCACTAGGGAAGAGGATGCTGCCAATGTAGCAGTAAAGGAGGAGGTAGTCGTGATATTGGATAGGATGAAAATAGATAAAGAGGAGGTACTTAAAAGGTTGGCAGTACTCAAAGTTGAAAAGTCACCTGATCCAGATGGGATGCATCCTAGGTTACTGAAGGAAGTAAGGGGGGAAATTGCAGAGGCTCTGGCCACAATCTTCCAATCCTCCTTAGATATGGGGACGGTGCCAGAGGACTGGAGGATTGCAAATGTTACACCCCTGTTCAAAAAAGGGGAGAGGAATAAACCTGGCAATTACAGGCCAGTCAGCCTAATGTCAGTGGTGGGGAAACCTTTAGTGACAATAATCTAGGACAAAATGAATTGGCACTTGGAAAAGTATGGGCTAATAAATGAAAGTCAGCATGGATTTGTTAAAGGCAAATTGTGTTTGACTAATTTGATTGAGTTCTTTGATGAAGTAACGGAGAGGATTGATGAGGGTAGTGCGGTTGATGATGTGTATATGGACTTTGAAAAGGCATTTGATAAAGTACCACATAATAGACTGGTAAGCAAAATTAAAGCCCATGAGATTAAAGGGACAGTGGCAGTGTGGATACAAAATTGACTAAGGGACAGAAGCAGAGAGTAGTGGTGAATGGTTGCTTTTCAGACTGGAGGGAAGTATACAGTGGTGTTACAGGGGTCGGTATTAGGACCATTGCTCTTTTTGATATATATTAATGACCTGGACTTGGGCATACAGGGAATAATTTCAAAGTTTGCAGATGAAACAAAACTCGGGAATGTAGTAAATAGTGCGAAGGATAGTAACAGACTTCAGGAGGACAGACAGACTGGTGAAATGGGCAGAAATATGGCAGATGAAATTTAATGCATTAGCAAAAATGAGAAGAGGCAATATAAACTAAATAGTACAATTTTGAAGAAGGTACAAGAACAGAGAGACCTGTGTATATACTTATTTATACACAAGTCTTTGAAGGTAGCAGTATAAGTTGAGAAAGCTGTTAAAAAAGCATATGGGATCCTGGGCTTTATAAATAGAGACATAGAGTACAAAAGCAAGGAAGTTATGTTAGACCTTTATAAAATACTGGTTAGGCCCCAGCTGGAGTATTGCATGCAATTCTGGGCACCACACTTTAGGAAGGATGTCAAGGCCTTAGAGAGGGTGCAGAAGAGATTTACTAGAATGGTACCAGTTATGCAGAGAGACTGGAGAAGCTGGGGTTTTTCTCCTTAGAGCAGACAAGGCTAAGGGGAGATTTGATAGAGGTCTTCAAAATCATGAACGGCTTTGATAGAGTAAGTAAGGAGAAACTGTTTCCAGTGACTTAAGGGTCGGTAACCAGAGGACACAGATTTAAGGTGATTGGCAAAAGAAGTAGAAGCGACATGAGTGTTGTTCTGATCTGGAATGCAGTGCCTGAAAGGGTGGTGGAATCAGATTCAATAGTAACTTTCAAAAGGCAATTGGATATATACTTGAAGGAAAAAAATTATAGGGATATGTGGAAAGAGCGGGGGAATGGGACTAATTGGACAGTTCTTTCAAAGTGCCGGCACAGACACGATGGGCCGAATGACCTCCTTCTGTGCTGTATCATACTGTGATACTATGGTCCTTAGCTTGTGTAATTTGTATTAAAAATAATCACCTGGAATTTCCGGGCGGTGGGGGGTAGGGAAGCTGGGGTGGGGGCGGGGTTCCATGGATCTCCGGCTGTAACTTTGGTGGAAGATCAAGAGAAGCCCAGTGGAAATTCTACCCCTTTATTTAAGTTAATCTAATTTCTTGGTTAGTTTTGGCCTTCTTAGTTTTTTGAATCTTTTAGTTAAGCAACCAAGTTCTTGAACTTTTCCACTCTCCAAGACAGCTGAGCAGGCCATGGGGAATTTGAACTATTTGCTGCTCACCTGTTTAAATTGTCTATGGGTGGGACAATGCCTAGTTGATTAAACTACTGGTGAGTGTGGCCTCGTAAGCTGTTTGAAAGCCCCCCTGGTAGTTGGTGGGATGGATGCTTTGTCTAGGATGGATCCTGCAGTCTTGGGTAGCCCTCTCCCAACAATTGCAACAATGAACCTGTTAAATAAACAAACAATTGCAGCAAAATCCATGTTAGAAAGAACTTGCATTTATATCACAACTTTCGTGATTGCAGGATGTTCCAAAGCACTTCACAGCCAGTGACGTACTTTCGAAGTGTAGACTGGATTGTAATGTAGGGAAACAGAGCAGCCAATTTGCACACAGCAAGGTCCCACAAACAACAGTGAGATAAATGACCAGATAATCTGTTCTAGTGCTTTTGGTTGAGGGATCAATGTTAGCCAGGACACTGGGAGAACTCCCCTGCTCTTCTTCAAAAAGCAGCATGGATCTTTTACATCCACCTGAGTAGGCAGACAAGGTCTCAGTTTAATGTCTCCTGTGAAAGACGGCACTTCCGACAGTATAGTACTCCCTCAATACTGCACTGAAGTGTCAGCCCTAGAATATGTGGTTAAGTCTCTGGAGTGGGCCTTGAACCCACAACCTTCCATTTCGTTGTTGAATTAACTCCAAGCTCTGTGGGTGAGCTAATTCCTACCTGGTTAATTAATTCCCCATGGCAGATAAATTATTGCGCCTTTATCTGAAAAATCATTAATAAGGTCTTCACAAGCAACATATGATTTTTCAGGAGACAGAAACAGAAGGGCCTATTCTGCACTCTTGTGCTTCCACTGGTGAGCAGTGTGCGTACAACTGGGCCCAGGGAGTAGTGCGGAAAAAAGAAAAAAACTATCAGTTTCCGCTTGTCTCCTAATTTTGTCCATTTTAACATTAATTTCCATGCTCATTACCATTTATCAACAGTGGAAAACAGCACTCAGAATCTGCATCTACAATTACAGAAAAACAGGTGCATAACAGAAATGAGCATATAATCATGTAAAATAAAAACAGACAATAATATACAGTAGGTCAGTCACCATCTGTGATCAGAAAAGACAGGTTATTGTATTTCAGTTGTGTAACCTTCACTAGAACTGAAGACTGCAAGATAAATAGGCATTTTAGTAAGGTTGAAAAAAAAGGGAGAAAAAAGGAGTAAATGAGGGAAGGGAGGGAGAAGCAACAGATCCACCGATCGCAGAGAGGGAGCGAATAGGTTAAATGACCTGCAAACTGCTTAATAATAAACTGTTAGATGATATAAAAAGATCATCATAGGAACATAGGAACAGGAGTAGGCCATTCAGCCCCTCGTGCCTGCTCCGCCATTTGATAAGATCATGGCTGATCTGTGATCTAACTCCATATACCTGCCTTTGGCCCATATCCCTTAATACCTTTGGTTGCCAAAAAGCTATCTATCTCAGATTTAAATTTAGCAATTGAGCTAGTATCAATTGCCGTTTGCGGAAGAGAGTTCCAAACTTCTACCACCCTTTGTGTGTAGAAATGTTTTCTAATCTCACTCCTGAAAGGTCTGGCTCTAATTTTTAGACTGTGCCCCCTACTCCTAGAATCCCCAACCAGCGGAAATAGTTTCTCTCTATCCACCCTATCTGTTCCCCTTAATATCTTATAAACTTCGATGCGATCACCCCTTAACCTTCTAAACTCTAGAGAATACAACCCCAATTTGTGTAATCTCTCCTCGTAACTTAACCCTTGAAGTCCGGGTATCATTCTAGCAAACCTACGCTGCACTCCCTCCAAGGCCAATATGTCCTTCCGAAGGTGCGGTGCCCAGAACTGTTCACAGTACTCCAGGTGCGGTCTAACCAGGGTTTTGTATAGCTGCAGCATAATTTCTGCCCCCTTGTACTCTAGTCCTCTAGATGTAAAGGCCAACATTCCACTAGCCTCATTGATTATTTTCTGCACCTGTTCATGACACTTTAATGATCTATGTACCTGAACCCCGAAGTCCTTTTGGACATCCACTGTTTTTAACTTCTTACCATTTAGAAAGTACCCTGTTCTATCATTTTTTGATCCAAATGAATGACCTCACATTTGTCTACATTGAATTCCATTTGCCACAGTTTTGCCCATTCACCTAATCTATCAATATCGCTTTGTAATTTTATGATTTCATCTACACTGCTTACAATGCCACCAATCTTTGTGTCATCGGCAAACTTAGATATGAGACTTTCTATGCCTTCATCTAAATCATTAATAAATATTGTGAATAATTGAGGCCCCAAGACAGATCCCTGCGGGACTCCACTAGTCACATCCTGCCAATGTGAGTACCACCCATTATCCCTACTCTCTGTCGCCTTTCGCTCAGCCAACTTCCTAACCAAGTCCGTACTTTTCCCTCGATTCCATGGGCTTTTATCTTAGCTAACAGACTCTTATGTGGGACTTTATCAAATGCCTTCTGGAAGTCCATATAAATAACATCCATTGACATTCCCCTGTCCACTACTTTAGTCACCTCTTCAAAAAATTCAGTCAGGTTTGTCAGGCACGACCTACCTTTCACAAATCCATCATCAGTGGAACAAGTTGCTGGCATGTGCAGTAAGTGCAGATTCGTTGCAAGTTTTCAAAAAGGAGCTGGATGTGTTCCTGAGTGTGACTGATATAATTTCATATAGAGGGTAAGTGGGTATTGGGGTCAATCATTGTGGTCTCTGGGGACTTTAAAAAAAAATTTGTTCATGGGATGTGGGTGTCGCTGGCGAGGCCAGCATTTATTGCCCATCCCTAATTGCCCTTGAGAAGGTTGTGACGAGCCGCCTTCTTGAACCGCTGCAGTCCGTGTGGTGACTGTTCTCCTGTGGATGGTACACACTGCAGCCACTGTGCACCGGTGGTGAAGGGAGTGAATGTTTAGGGTGACTTGTTTAATTGCCTTCAGATTTTTAAAAATAATTCGGCTTAAGGTTTTTTCATCAGGTTTTTTGCCTCACCCAGGATACTCATAGCTGTGTGGGTGGGGAGAGGGCGATGGATGCACCATGACAGTAAACGGCAGGCTTGATGGAAGAACTGATCGTTTCCTATCCTTTATTTTTGTATGTCCGTATATAAAAAGAACAAAAGAATATGCAAATAGGCTGGGGGGGGGGTAGTGAAAAGACGTAAGAGACATCCACAAAAACAAAAATGTGAGAAAATAAGGAAAAAAAGAGAATAAAACTCCTTCCATCTATATCAAACCATTATGTAATGATTAGGTACAGTCCTAAGGAAAGATTTAACAGAAGTATGCAAACGTACAATCAGCTACTGCGCAAGGAATTCTTTTCCTTTAATGTGCTAATTTCTATTAAACTAATTTTTTTTCTTAGATTTCCTTTCTGTCTATTTTCTCTCTCTTAATCCAATCTTTCTTTCCCTCTCTTTATTTCTCTTTCTATACCTGATTTGACCCTAATTCATCCTCCTTCTTCGTCAATCCTGTTTCTTTCTTAATCAACAAACAATCTCATGGGTCATAGTAAATGTATTACTGTGCTCTGTTCTGTTAAAGCTGCAGAGTTAATAGTGAGAAATTCATCCTAGAACCATTTGTACATTTAGGAGACTAATCAATACAAATAATTCCAATACTGAGTGCCTGAGAAAGGACTAATTTCTGTGTGTGTACTGAGACACTAATACACTCGTGCTCATTTATATCACACTGCTGCTGTTGCAGGTGGCAGCCCCAATGGTGGCCCGGTGGGTTAATATAAATGAGGCAGTGCTGGTGTCAGGTGGCATGAAGTACCCCTGTTACATTTTTGGGTCTTTTCTGCTTTCTTTACTCTTGACTTTTCAGCTCTTGCATCTTAGATCATCTTCTAGGCTAGGCCCAACTCCCTGTGCCTTTGTCTTTTCGGATGAGACGTTAAACTCAGGTCGCATCTGCCCTCTCAGGTGGACTTAAAAGATCCCATGGCACTATTTCGAAGAGGAGTAGGGGAGTTCTCCCCGGTGTCCTGGCCAATATTTATCCTTCAACCAATATCACGAAAAACAGATTGGGCCAAATATTGCTGGAGCAGGGCATCTCGCAGCATGCGCCGATAGACTTTTTCCTACACCCTTCAGCTCAAAATATTTTTACGCTGTAACTTGCTGAAAGTGCGAGCTGATAACGGTGAGGGCATCGTGGATGGTGGAAGCAACAGTCTATCTCCTTAACCAATGAGATTTAAGGATTGAGAAAGAAACAGGATTGACAAAGAAGGAGGATGAATTAGAGTCAAATCAGGTATAGAAAGAGAAATAAAGAGAGGGAAAGAAAGATTGGATTAAGAGAGAGAGAGAGAGAAAATAGACAGAAAGGAAAACTAAGAAAAAAAAATTTAAATGTAAAATTAAAATTTTAAAAAATCTCTAACAACAATTTACTACATGCAGGAATGAGATCGAACAGTTTAAATTGTTTCCTTTCTGGGTCAGAGAAGTTGATTGGAATTGAATTAACAATTATCATGCCTTTAAAAAGGTACTTACACTCTTAATTACCAGTCCTAACTATCTGTGGCGAGTTTAATGGATAATTAATGTGCAAATCCTGCAAGTTCTTAAAAATAATGGGGCGGCTAAGGGCGAGATGCTGTTTGTGCGAAGCAAACCGCGGTGCGGCGTATATCAACCAGCAAGTTCTAGAGATTCACAACTCACGGCATATCGCTTCATTCCCCGAACTTGCTGGGTGATTTGCACATTAATAACGGTGTGCCTCTTTAACACGCCGTTATTTATCCAGCAAGATTTGGCCCATTATCTGGTTATTTAGCTCATTGCTGTTTGTGGGAGCTTGCTGTGCGCAAATTGGCTGCTTTGATTCCTACATTACAACAGTGACTACATTTCAAAAAGTACTTCACTGGCTGTATTTTGGTGCATTCCGAGATCCTGAAATGCAAGCTCACTCTTTCTTCTTTCTTTACCTTATTATCTAGGTAAGCATTTGGTAACGTGCCTGGGATAACTATACCTATTAATTATTTTTACGCTCCTGGAATTATCCTATGCTTCCATAAGATCTGTCCAATCCTAGATAAGTGATAGAGCATCACATCAAACCTTGTTCTAGTTTCAAACTATTAAACAAGTTTATTAAATAAGCAAATATGTAACAATATTATATATGTATCATGATCTATACACTAAACTGTTCTTTTATAAATCACTTTTACATATATGCAATCTTTCTTTCCCCCTTATGTTCTTTACTAGCTGTGGGAACTAACTAGTCAACCTTGTCTTTCTGTGAAGATTTCAATCTGTCTGATTCAGGCCCACTCAATATGACCCTTCTCTGTTCACTCTTTTTATAGCCCTTGAACAATTGCCGAAGTTTGTTAGATTTCCATAACTGCCAGCCACATTCAAAAATAACTGGCTATCATCTAATCACGAAGTCTGTATGTATTTATAAGCTGTGTGTGTTGCTTCTTCGCTTAATCCTGTTACCATGGAAACAATAACAACTGGCTGTTTAAACTATTTGCGTTAAAATTCCTGGAATCCTGCTGTGTTGCAGGAAATGTTGCAGGCCGAGACCTCTGGCCGTCAATGAGTCCTAGCACTCATTCCCTCCAACGGGAGATGGGCCCTAAGGCTTGGGAAAGCCCAAAGAAAAATTGCACTAAAATTTTTGATTAGTCCTTGGGAGCAAAGGGGCAGGACTTACTGGCAATTTTAGAGCCTACTTAAGGCCTAGTATGTGACCTTTGCCTGCTATTAAACATGCGCCCATAGCTGGCTCCGGACATTGGGTGTGGGGCAGAAAACATGCTCCACCACCCCCCCCCCCCAATTGAGAATTTTGATGGAGCCCAAATGGGATGGAAACCTGATGAATCCAGTTTTGACTCCAAATTCTGTCCCTCCCAGTGAACTATCTGCCTGATTTGTACCCATCACTTCCCCCAGAAATTTCCAGCACTTTAATTATTGTGTCTGCATTAAAACACCAAAAGAAGACAATACTATTTTATTTTTGTCATAACCACCTCAATAGGTACATAGGAATTGTTAGAACAAAAAAGACCAAGGTCCATCTAGTTCACCTTCTACCATCGGTTCAAGAAGGCGGCTCACCACCACCTTCTCCAGGGCAATTAGGGATGGGCAATAAATGCCGGCCTCGCCAGCGACGCCCACATCCCATGAACGAATAAAAAAAAATCCTGGTAGTGGCATGATACAATGATAATGGAGTTGGTGACTAATCATAGCAATCAATCTTTATCAATTAGTCTACAACAGACCCAGATATGAGGCAAACAAATCCCCAGTGGTGGAAAGCTTTGGGAACCCTAGGTCCAAAGTCACCTGCTCCCAAGAATGCTACACTTATTATATATCATGTCTCAAAACACTCATATACATCTCATGTCATACGGTGCTGCTAATGTAAACAGCCACCAATAGTAGCACTAGACACTGCAGGCCACTGTTTTTCTGTTGACAGACAACCTGATCACTCAGCTGGTCTGTATAGCTCAGCAGTGCTAACTCTTGAATTCCTGGCCAGTAGGAACCTTCCCTTAAAATGGAATAAGAGCCGTTAGCAGAAAACTGAAGATGTAATCAAGGCTTTTGAACAACTGTATTGAGAAGCTTTCATTTTTTAAAAATCCCAAATTTAGTTACATTTTCTCCTTTTATCTTATTTCTCTTAACACAGCCGTTCCAACTTGGCCAATTAAAAGGTGCACGAGTGGGTTGGTCTTACATTTTCTCTGTGGCTGGATGATTGGTATAGGGATTGGAAATGTCAAACTGGTACAGTAGGCAGGGCCTCTTTTATTAGGGTGAATTTACACCAATTTCAGGGTAGAGATTAGGGAGTCTTGTTGCATATCTAACCAATGCTGCACCTGCGATTGGCAGCGCTGAATGCTGATACTTTCATTCTCTAACACTGAGAGCCCTCACTTCAATAGACGGAATATTCACTGGAAATGAGATTAGCAAGCTGCTCTAAGTTGTGATATGGTTTGTACTGGGCAAAGGAAGTGTCGACATGTGGCTAGAAATCTTTTTCAGAGCTGAAATGCTTTGAAAATTTTCTAATGTTGTTCAAGGGTGGTGAGACAAACATTCAGCGATGGATTTTATGAGACAAGCTGGCTCGGTGACAGAGTCATAAAAGCTTTATCTTGGCCTGCAAGCATTTGGAGAACTTGCTGAAAAACTGTGAAAAAAATCCTGTGCCCAAGTTAGAATGCTGACTGTAGCACAGCACAGCACAATGAGAACAAAGTCTTGAACACAGGCAACACTCTATTAATAGACTACTCTGAGGAAAATGGGAAATTCAATTCATGTCCTGTATTATTTTTGGATGAGAAGCAAAACTGCCACTATCCTCATTTGATGTAGGGGAAAAAAGTTTGGGCACCCAACACTGAATTTAGGTATATCTTTAAATCATTTAAAACGTACTTCAGTATTATAGACAAATTTCCACAGTAAATTAGAGGGGTATATTAACACACTCACTGCATGTGT